>NC_033658.1:1503883-1506445 GCF_001601855.1 Plasmodium reichenowi | reverse complement strand
AAAAAAAAAACAAAACAAAACAAAATATTAACATGATATATTATATATATATATATATATATATATATATATATATATTATATATAATATATATATATTATATATATGTATGTTTTATATTATATGTATTATAAATGAATGTATTAAAATTATATTTATATTTTATAAAAACATAGATACATTCAAAAAAAAAAAAAAGAAAAAAGATATTATATTTTTTATTTATACTTATTATATATATTTCAAATATGTATAAGTGGTATATTATTAAAGTACAATGTGAACATTTTTTTTTTTTTTTTTTTGTTTTGTTTTTTTATTTTAAAAATAAAGGAATAAAAATTTATACATCAAAATGAAATATAAAATAATAATATTATATATATAAAATATTATATTATATAACACAATGTTATTTTTTATTAATTTTATAATATCTATATAATATATATATATATATATATATATATATATATATAATATATTTATATAATTATTTTTATTTTATCGTTCAGTATAAAAACAACAGAAAGTAAATATTTATTTTTTTATTAATTAAAAAAATATATGTTAACATATATATATAATATATATATATTATATATATATGTTTTTATTTATTAATTACCTTATTATAATTATTATTATATATATATATATATATATATATATATATTATTTTAAATTGTATGAAGGCATGAATTTATAATAAATATATAAATAATATACCTGTATATATTTCTTATATATATTAAAAATAAGGTTCTATTTTAATTAAAAAAAAAAAAAATTATAGTTAAATAATATGATCTCTGAGAATGTAAAACATATACAATATATATATATATATATATATATATACTAATATAATATTATTGTGTGTTACAAAAAAAAAATTTTTTTTTTTTCTTTTATAAAATTATAAAGCATAAGATTTAAAAAGACCATTTCTATACCTCCTGTTCATTTAACTTAAATTTTTTTGTTTCTTTTCTTTTCCTTTGCTTTATTTTGCTTTTATTTTTATTTTTGGATGTTCCGTTTCGTATTTTAATTTCTTATATAATAGTATGCTCTGAACTAACGTATTAGTAGCATGACAAGAAAAAAGTAAATAATTTTTTGGTTTTATGGCGAGGGCATATCTCATAAACAATAAACTATATATTGTTAAAACGGTCGTCATTTTTTCTGATATATAAACGGGTTCTTTCTTTAAATCGTTGCACCCTAAGTTAAAAAAATGCAACATATAAAAGATAGGAATGTATATATAAATGTAAATGGCATATTATATATATATATATATATATATATATTTTTTTTTTTTTTTTTTTTTTAAAACCTACCGGCTATAACAAAACCCCAATTAGCTAAGGGGGCCCAAAACATAATACTTAAAATATTCCTCTTAACATTATGAAAAAATGATCCTACATTAGACATTTTTTTTTTTTTTTTTTTTTTTTCAATATGTATTTATTATATAAATATGTACTTTATCATATATTTATGAGTATGTCCATTTATTGTTATATTACATTTTATTCTTTTTGTATAATTCGGTTATAAATTAGTAAATTCAAATCGAACATTTTGGGTCTCTATAAATACAGAGCAAAATACACACGTATATACAAATATATATATATAATATATATATATATATATATATGATATTTATGTTTTATTTTTTAATAAATGAAAAGTATAGTAAAAATGTGTAAAATATAAAATAAGAATAATATAAAAATATATATAATTATTTATTTTTATTATGAACAAAAAAATATTTTATTCAAAGTCTAATGTAATAATATTATGTTTACACATTAAAAAAAAAAAAAAAAAAAAAAAAAAAGAAAAAAAAGAAATACATAAGTATTATATATATATTATATATATTTATTGTAAAATGTGAATTATCAATTTAAAGAAAATATTTATAAATAAAAATATGATACACAATTTTTATGTGCCAATGTTTAAATGATTTCCAATATATGTATGTACTATATATTAATATAAATTATGTATATATATATATATATATTTATGTATTTATTTTATTTTATTTTTCTAACAATTTGTTCTTTGCTTCATCTAATTTATCATATTATATATGAACATAAAAGTCTTTTTTTTTAATTATTTTTTTTTTTTTAAAGAAAAAATCACCATATAACTTGTGGTAATAATTAAACATATAAATAAATGAAAATAATATATATGTATTATATTATATTATATTATTTTATTTTATTTTTTCTTTTTTGTGTATTTTAAGGTTAAAATATTATGTTATCATATATTTCATTAAAAAAACTGATAACCTTTTTTTTTATTATTTTATTTATTTATTTATTTTTTATTATTCTTATTTTGAATAAAGGTATAATAAAATTTCCCTTCATAATTTTTAATTTTTTTGATATTAATTTTTACTCTTATTTAAGATCAATAATAATATATATCCCTCCATTTATTATTTTTTAAAAAGAGGTAAAAAAAAAATATAAAATAAAAAAGATAAAATATGTAAAGTATTTTTTTAATAAGTAT
>NC_033658.1:1486820-1501423 GCF_001601855.1 Plasmodium reichenowi | reverse complement strand
TTATACAAATTAAGATTGTATACTTTTCTAGAATTTTTTATAATATTTTTTTTATTCTTAATCATTTCATTTTCTTTACTTCCTATATCTTTCACACCCTCATCACCAAATTCTAATACATTTTTATCTTCATTTTTTTTGTTTTATGGTCAATTTAGAAATATTTAAACATATTCAAAAAGAGAATTCTCAAAATAAATTTTAAGGAATATTCATAAAAAATGGTTTCCTATTATTTTTGTATATAATTAGATTATATAATAATATATATGTTTTTGAAATTATAACTTTAAATATATAAATATAAATAAATACATATATATATATATATATATATATATATATATATATATATATATACCTTTGGTTAGATTTTTAAAAACCTCGTTGCTACACAAAATGTTTATTGCTGTTGTGGGTTGTACTCACGGAGAATTAGATTTAATATACTCGACTCTCGAAAAAATAGAAGAAGAAAATAAAATAAAGGTTGACCTTTTAATTTGTTGTGGTGATTTTCAAAGTGTACGATATAATGTTGATAATGAGTGTTTGAATGTTCCTGCGAAATATAAAAAAGAACAGAATGATTTCGTAGATTATTTTATAGGCAAAAAGAAGGCGAAGATCTTAACTATATTTGTAGGAGGAAACCATGAGGCCATGAATGTTTTGAAACAGTTGTATTATGGTGGGTGGGTTGCTCCTAATATATATTATTTAGGATACTCTAATGTTCATAATATTAATAATTTCAGAATATGTAGTTTAAGCGGTATATATAAAAAATATAGTTTTTTTAAAAAATATTATGAATCCTATCCTTATACAGATATTACAAAGGTTAGCGCATATCATATAAGAAAATATGAAATAGAAAAATTAAAATTATTAAAAAATAACGTTGATATTGTTGTAACACATGATTGGCCAAATAATATTGAAAAACATGGAGATGTACATGACTTATTAAGAAGAAAATATCATTTTCAATCTGACGTATATAATAATACATTAGGTAATCCTCATACAGAAATATTATTAAATAAATTAAAACCTTATTTCTGGTTTGCATCACATTTACATGTAAAATATTCGGCGTTGTATATCCATAATGATCAGAAACAATATACCAGATTTCTTTCTCTAGATAAGGCTCAAGAATATAAACATTTTATACAAATTTTAAATATTGTTAAAAAAAAAGATTCTTCTATACATTTAAATTTTGATCATGTTCCTAAGGTGTTGTTACCAGAACCAGGTAGCAAAATGGACTTTCAAAAAGATGCACAGCCTAATCATGATTTGGAGAATTGTCCTAATACCAAAACAAATTCATTCAACAATAATGATGATCATAAGGATGATCATAATGATGATTCTATTAATTTAGATTATGATCATGAAAAGGCGTTATACGAACTAGACAGAAATATGCAACTGGATCAGGAAAAAAATGTCGACAAAAATGTTGACAAAAATGTTGACAAAAGTGGAGATAAAAATGTGTGCAATAAAGATGCATCATTAGAAGATAAAAATCAACATAATAATAATAATAATAATAATAATGATGATGATGATGATGATGTAGATATACAAGCTCATACATTAACAAACGTTGCTGATCAAAATAATAACTCTGTTCCGACAAATTTAAAAGAAAATGAGGAAGTATCTTTAAATGATCAAAATGAGAATAAAGATGAAGAATCTAGCCAAGATGAAAATATATCAGATGAAAAAAAAAAA
Organism: Plasmodium reichenowi; assembly: GCF_001601855.1. Classification (NCBI taxonomy): domain Eukaryota; phylum Apicomplexa; class Aconoidasida; order Haemosporida; family Plasmodiidae; genus Plasmodium; species Plasmodium reichenowi. The sequence continues at coordinate 1,499,668 of NC_033658.1, read as the reverse complement.
AAATTTTATTTATGTTATGATATAGAATGGCTAGCTATACTAAAAGCAAATCATCACCTCATTTCTGCCTCATGTGATAAGGATTATAATTTAGAAACACTAACATATCCAACAAAAGAAGATTTCGATTTTGTAGAAAATAAACTTAAAGAGTTAGATAATAAAATAACAATAAAAGGTAAAGATTATTATTGTGTAAATGGTTATAATACGCCAAACTATAAAAACCTCCAAGAACAAAGACAGTTATTTTTAAAACGTTTCGAATTAGAGGAGTTAAGTATATACACAGAGTCAGAGTTGAATTTTTTTGCTGAAGAAATGAAAACATTGGAAAAAATGAATACTGATATTCATAATGAGGAGGATAAGAATGAATGTAGTATAGAAGCATAGAGAAATAAAAAGATAATGCCCATGAAAAAATATGATGTATCATAATTTATATATATATATATATATATATTTATTTATTTATTTATATATTTACATGTTTATATTTTTATATATTTATATATTTACATGTTTATATTTATATATTTACATGTTTTATTTTTGTTTTTTTTTTTTAATTATGTATATATTAATATATATTTGTTTTCTTATTTTTTTGGTTAGTGCATCAAGTGAATTGTTGTACTTTACATTGTTTTTATTTAACTTTTTAATTAAAAATTAATACATACATGTTGATATATTTTCGCACATATAGAAATTATATATATATTTGGATATATATATGTCTGAATAACTGTATGTTTATTTTGTATATATATATATATATATATATATATATGTAATATACATATTAGTGTGTATGATATGTACAAATATTTTTTTAATGAAAGGTCCAATAATGTTTAAATGTACAAGTAGGAGGTTAATTATTTTCTTTTATTCTTCATTATAGCGGTGCTTTCATAAATATATTAATATATATAAGTCTATTTTACTAAGTGTTGTAATTACAGAGAAATAAAAAAATAAAAAAAATAAAAAAAATAAAAAAAATAAAGAAAATAAAAAAATTATTAAACATATATATATGTTATATATATATATATATATATATATATATATATATATTTATATTTATTTATATTGAACAGTCATGGTTTTTGAATGATATTGTAAAATATAGAATGATTTGTGTCCCCATGTATAGATCTCACATTGTGTGTAAATACGTATATATTATATTATATATATATATTTATTTATTTATATTTATATTTATATTCATCTATCTATCGACATTTGTACAATTATATTCTTTCTATACTAATCATACCTTTATAGCGAATTTTTAATTACCACCGTAGTATTATATATATTTATATTTTTTTCTCTTTTATTCCTTTGAGGAATAAACCTTTTTATAAACAAAATAATAAACTACCTTATTCATTATATTATTACAAACCTACGAAATTTATACAAATACTTGTAAAACGTACTAAAAATATATAGGGGTAAAAAAAAAAAATTAAAATATACCTTATTTGAAAAATGTGCGAAAAAAGCCAAAAGAGCGAAAATTCACCTGAACAAAATGGAGATAATGTAGAACTGTTCAGGAAGAAAAATATAGAAGTAACATGTATTACAAATAATACAACAAAAAAATATATAAAAAAGAAAACGAATAAACATCATTTGTATAATAATAAAGAAAAACATATAAATAATGAAGAGAGTAAAATATTATCTGTTCAAAAGAAACAAAAACAAAAAAAAAACAAAAAAAATGTATACATATTCGACTATATAAAATATTATGAGAGAGTAAGGAAATGGAAGGAAAAAAGGTATGGATATGATTATGAAAAGAAAAAAACAATAACAAGACAAGAAAAAGAGTTACCACATCATACAAAAAATCATCATCAAAAAAAGAAAAACAAAATAGTACAAAGAAATGATATAAATAAAAATATAACTATCGATAAAAATTATATAGGATCAAATGATCAAATTATTACATGTGCAGAAGGTTACAAGGACGTTGTAAATTGTGTGGAGCAATACAAACATGTTGAAAAAAATAATAAAAATGAAAATAAAATATATCAACATAGTTATAATATTAATAATGAACATTATCTGAATAATTACACACCACATATAAAACCACCAAATAGAAATAATAATAATAATAATAATAATAATAATATGAGAGGCGCACCCATTATAAATAATATATATAATAATTTGAATAATATAGATATTTTAAAATCTAGCGAAACTATATTATTACAAGATCAAAATAAAATAAACTTTTCAAATAAAACAATTATAAGTAGTTTTCAAGATATGGAATCGTTTCAAAATTTAAATTGTGAAGACGATGAAGATAAATATAATGATATGGATATTATTCCTATGTCGAATGACACACATATACATCATCCATTGATGATAAATAACTTAACACATTTTTGTAATAAATATAATTTTGTTTCGTTAAAAAACAAAATGATTTTTTATCCATATAATTATGAGAATAATAAATACAAACGATTTAGTTTTCCATATTTTAGGTTTAGATCCATAGGTAGAAATGGGACAATTGAAAAAACAAAAAGTGATGAATATAAAAAAAATAAAGAGAAAAAAAAAAGTAAAGATATGGATTACTTTAAAAACCAATATGATGAAAAACACTTTGATTTAAAAAAGACGTTTGTTAATAATTATTTGGACGAAAATAAAATCAAGGAATATCATAAAAAGAAAACTAATTTATTAAAAAAAAAATTTATTAAAACAAGTATTTATAAGGAACGAATAGATATAAAAAAATTAGAAAATAATTTTTTTCAAAATAACTCTATTGAATATCGAGATAATATAAATACACCTACATTACAAATTGTAAATAATTATGGTTCGAAGGATCTAAATATGGAGCATATCAATAATCCTACCTACAATAATTTAAAACATGTACAACATATCCAACAAAAAATAAATAAAGATAATAATATATATAAAATGGAACATTTAAACAAAATGAATGATTCATATAATTACACTCATACGTACCATCATAATAAAAATGATAATTTAATAAACAATGCAGGAAATTATACTTATGAATGTATTACCCCCACTTTTATTATCTCAAAGAATAAAAATAAAAAAATAAAAAATATAAAAAAAATAAAAAATATAAAAAATATAAAAAAAATCAAAAAAATAAAAAATAAAATCAGTAATAATAATAATAATTATTATTATTATAACAAAGTTAACAGAAATATATATATAAATAAAAAAAAAACGTCACAATATTTTAAAAATTTTAAATTCAAAGGAAAAAACTTAAAATATAGGTCTTATAATAAAATATTCAAAAATGTTAACCTAGATATTCATAAATATAAAAGAAATATATATGAACATAAAAAGAACAAAAATAATAAAAAGACAAATAACAAAATTAAGCGTTTGTCTACAACACCATCTATTTTCCCATTAAAAAATAAAAAGAAATATAATTTTTCTTATGACATATACAAACAAGTAGATTTACAAAATAATCTTTTAAATATTAATAAACATAAAAAATTACTACATATTGATGAAAAAGATGTTACAAAAAATTTTGATATTTTCTTATGTCTTTTTATGAAATATGAAAAAAATGAATCTCAACTTTTAGCATTAATACATGATGAAGATTTGACAAAATATTCCTATTTTTATCAAACATACATCAGACCAATATTAGATAGTTATAAAAAATGTAAATGGGAAAAAATAAAAAATTCAAATATAAATGAACAAAGAAAAAAGGAAAGAAATTATTATACAAATTATAATAATATCACCCTAAACAAAATAGTTCTTCAAATTTTTATTCCTTCAATTAAAAAAAATTATCTCAAATATTTAAATATATTATATTATAAAAATACCAACATATTAGATATACACACATCTGAAGAATTATTAAAAGAAATTATAAAAATAGATAAACAAATAAATAATACAAGGAGAAAATCTCATGAGAATAATACAAATTGTGTATCGCTTATATCTAATAATAATTATGAAAAAAAAATAAAATTAATACCCAAACCTCAGTGGGCTAATAAATATAATTTAAAGGTATTATTAAAAAGGCAAGAGCACTTTAATCCTTTTACGATATTTGGAACAAGTGTAAAAGAAGTCAACTTAGAAGAAATATTTACATTAGATGTATACAATAATTATATAACTAATGATGATAGATATAAAAATAAAATATTATATGAATTATATGTTGGTAATTATATACATAATTTGTATGAAAAAATAACGTATGATGAATGGAATGATGTTTTAGATATTCTTAAAAAACACTGGAATAATTTTATTACTCTAGAATGTAATATGATATTAGATCCTTTATTATTAGAAGAAATTTTATGGTATATTGATAATAATAAAATGTATAAGGATAAAAGTAAAGATATGTATACTTATGAAAATTGTTTTTGTCCAACTCCTGATCCAAAAAAAGAAATAAATTTTAATGATTTTAAGAATTTTTCAAAATCTATGTCGAATAAATATACATTTCAAAAAATAAACAAATTTAAGAAATATTCCTTAAATGAAGAATCCATATATAAAGATGATCATTTGCTTTTTAAATATGATGATGTGTATTCAAGGTCGGGTGTATCATCTAATCCAAAAAAAAAAAAGAAAAAAAAAAGCAATAATCATAATAATATTAGAGAATATGATACGATAGATAATAATTATACGTATAATATAAATTGTAATAATTTTACAAATAATAAACACACGCTGGAAAAACAAAATATGCTTCTTCATATACCTAGACCTTCAAGTGCAATATACTACGATATAAATTTTTTCCAAAACAAAGTTAAGAAAAATATATTTACAAAAAAATCCAAATGTGAAAATACTTCATATTGGAATATGTTACATTATAATAATTATTCATTACGTCGTTCGAAATCAAAAAAATGGATATCTCAAAATTATTTTGACAATTTTTTTTCCAATTATTATCTCTACAATTTTGGAACAATTGAAGGAACATATAATTACACCATATAAAAATGAAATTAAAAAATATGTATCTTTTGTACAAAATATAACGAATTTTTTTTTTTTTTTTTTTACATTTAATAACCATTTTTTCTATAGTGAACACCTTGATATTATAATATATATATATATATATATGTATATATTTATTTATTTATATATTATGTTGAAATATAAAATTATTTTTGTGGACATGATAATATATTAATCACATACATAATTAAACCTTCTATATATTATAACTACATTGATGTCAAAATGATATTATTTTACCTTTATTGTTTTATTATTTTATTTTATTATTATTTTATTATTTTATTTTATTATTATTTTATTATTTTTTTTTTTTTTTTGCTTGTAGAAATATATATTAAATAATATTTTCTTCTCTTCACAATAATAGTTAAATAGATACATAACCTATGTTTATACCTCGTTCCTTCATGTCTAAATATATTTTATATTATAATATGAGATAAAAGTTTCTCTCACATTTTTATACTCTTTCTAAATTATTCTTAATAATAAATTTAATAAATTTTTTGTTCTTTTAGGTGGGAATATATTTTTACCTTACCTGTTCATGTAAAAATAGCCAAAATAAAAATATATATATATATATATATATTATATCTTTTAAGCGTATGTAATAGTTTCATTTTTTTTTTTTTTTTTTTTTTTTTTGAAAGGCCTAGCTTAAAATGTAAACCCATAATTTAATATTCTGACTATTCAGGTAAAAAAAGTGGCTTAAATATAAAAAAACATTATTAACAGTTCATACTGTTATAAAATGTACGCACATACACACACATAAATAGATACGTAAATTTTTTATTTCTTAGAACTTTTAATATGTACAACCATATGAATACAATGATTATTTTATAATTTTAAAAAATTACAATTTTTATTTTTAATATTTATTTTTAATTTTTCTTTTCTTTCTTTTTTTTTTTTTTTTTGTTTTTTCCTACATTATATATTTTATTGTCATTTTGTTTATATATAAATTAATATTTTTTTTCATTTATTTAAAAAATAAAGAAAATAACATTTGGTGATGTCGTTGTAAAACTTATAAGACTGTTCATAAAATTTATACGTTCCTTTTAAAAATATATATATATATATATATATATATTTTCTTTTTTTGTTGTACATTAAATATATTATTATTTTATTGCTTTATTGTTTTTCTTTTAAAAAACATTTTGGTAAAATTTCCATGTATTTTTCTGAGTCATATCAAAAAATAGCTGGGAGAAAAAATTATGAGAAGAGTGCCTTAGATAGTGTTTCATCACAAGGTATTTATGACAACATAAAAAATAATATCTATAATATTGATAAAGTAAAAAACAAATAGGAAATAAAAAATAAAGCAAAAAACAACTAACAAATAAATATATACATATATATATATATATATACATATATTCTACTTTATTCTATTGTATTATATTTTTGTAGACAGATTATAATATATTGAATCATTATAATTATAAGGAGGACCAGACAAGTACCAATTTGTCAAAAAATAAGCAGAAGGATCACTTTTTTATTCGTTCTAATAATATTAATAATAATATTAATAATAATAATAATAATATTAATAATAATAATAATAATAAGGGGAAGGATATGTGTGTAACGTCTCCATATGATAAAAACTTATTATATTATATAAATAATAAAAACTTAGGAATATATAAAAATAGTTGTGATCATCCCACAGTTCATAATATACTGAAAAATAATAAAAGTAATATAGAAATTCATCAATACATTCCTTCTTTAACATCTAGTATTTTTGATTTATTGTATGTTAATTCTAATAAAATAGAAAAAAATATATACCCACAACAAAACAATAATAAAAAAATGAGTCAGTCCCAAAAATACAATGAGTATATCCCGATGAATGGATTTAGATCTATCTATCATAATAATAACATGAATAATGGAAATGGATATTACACAAACACTTTCAATAAGCAGCATTCAAACTTATATACTCACCAAAATAATATGTATGGTAGAAATAATCTAATGTTTGACGAAGACAGTATTCCTTATGGTATGTATGATCAATCTAATATTACTGGAACGAATACGATGACATGTGGAAAAAATATTCCATGTGATCAAAGAATAATGTATAGATATAATACTATGGAAGGTGTTGGACCTTGTCATAATATTTATCCTATGATTAATAATAGGATGAATTATAGCGCACCATTATCTTTACCACAATATAATCCAAATATTAGAAATTATTTAACACATGAAGGATATCCCTCACAATATTATGATCATAATAGTAACATATATAATAGAAATAAGAGAGTTATAAAACAATCATATGATGCAGATAATATCGATAATGAAAAAATTCATAAAAGGGAACTTAGTAGAAAAAATATATCAAAAATAAAAAAGGGGGATATCGATATTAATATTGAAACATCCTCTTCCGACAAGAGGGGAGTTGTTATAGACCTAAACATAGGTGTATAAATATATAAACAAATAAATGAATATGTATATATGTGTATAAATAAATAAGCCCATACACATATATATATATATATATATATATATATATATATACATACATATATTTTTTTGTGTTATGCATCCTTTAAAAAGTAACATCTTTTACATTTTTTATTTTTCTTATTTTTTTTCAATATATTTATTGTGTTCACACGTTTTATTTTGTATCCTATAATATATAATAAGGTAATAATTTGTAAGAAAAAAAAAAAAAAAAAAAAAAGAAAAAAAGAATTTTGATTATTCGCAAGAATTTAACTATAAGGTGTATATATATATATATATAAATTTAATTATGTTAATTTTTAATTATTTTATTGTTTTAACAAATAAAGTGAAAAAATATGAAATTGAATATGTACTGATAAATATGTATGGTCAGGATTTGAATATGAATATATATATATGAACAAGAATAAAAAGAGTGAATTTTTTTATATAAAAATAATAAGGTTCAAAAATATAAAATAAAACTAATCTGACACATATATATATATATATATATATATATATATATATATATATATTTGTCCCTTATTGTTCATCACTTGACATGGAAAAATCCTCAACATTGTCTTCAGTGGGTAATTTTGTAGATTGATTCATATTTTTATTTTTGTTTTTATTTTTGTTTTTATTTTTATTTTTCTTCTTTTTGTTAATGTGATGATTAGTTTGGTTGTCTTCTTTTAGATTTTCTTTTTGTGCTTTTCTTTTTCGATTTTTGTTTTTGAAATTTTTGATTTCTTTGTTATTATGATTTGTGTCTTGATCCTTGGAATCGTGATGAAAACCATATGCGTCGTCATTTTGGTTGTTTTGATTTTTAATATGTTGTAGACCACTTAATTTTGCTTTAATTTTATTAAGATAACTATTTTCATAATTATCTAGAACGATTTGTCTTTGTGTGTAGAGGGGTAGGTTGTCTTTTTGAAAAAACATGAACTGATCATAAATATTGTAAATATTAATATTTTTCCTTTTGTTTAAGATAATTTGTATGGAATTTTTTGCATGTGTTAATAAGTTTTTGATTTTATTTTTGAATGTTTGTATTTGACATTCTGCATAATATTTTTTAAAATAGGATTCAATAGCAACAAAGAATTCTGGGAAAGAGATATGGCATACCATAAGACCAAGATAGTCATATAATACAATATGTATTTTATCATATATTTGATGCGATATTTGAAAGTCACATAAGAGGGCTTCATTTATTTGTAAGGATGTATTAATATCAAAATTTTCTATTTCATTTCTAATATTTTGATTCTTTGTTATAGTTCTTATATGTTTATAAGACTTTAGTCCATTAATAATACATGATATATATGAAAATAATGGGATATATTTTTTTTGATGTTCCATAGTACGTATTAATAAGGTAATTAATTGTAAGTTTATAGGTATATATTTCATATGGTTTATTTTAGATTTTAATATAGATATAATTAAGATAGTTACGCCATATATAAGATTATGTAGATTATCATATATCTTAATAATTTTTGTTAACAATTTAATTAATAACATCATATAACTACTATGTATATGAAAATTTTTTAAATGTAAAATTCCTTTACTTTTGTTATTTTCATGATTCAAATATTTCTTTTCTTTTTTATTATTTTCATCTGTATGTTTCTTTTTATTTTTTTCAAGTGTAAATGTTTTATTATTTTGTTCTCTAATTTTCTGAATAATAATTTGTATATATCTGAATACAATAGTATAAGCAACATCATGTGATAAATAGGTAAATAATTCTAAAAGACAATTTTCTTTAAAGTTTCTATGATTTATATGAAGAATATCATTATAAAATAAACCATAATGTAAAATATATGATTGAAAAAAATTCTGATATATTTGATAAATAATTCTTTCCATATTATAAGTTTTTTTAATATCTTCTTCTTCTTTTTTATCCTTTGATATATTACATAAATTCATAAATATTATTTTCTTCCTCTCATTATATAATTGAAATATATTCTGAATTAATATATAAAGAAAAAAATATATATCACTATTAGTTGACACTACAAATAATTTACATATCTTTTTTAAAAATATTTTCCCATAATTCAATATTACAACCCATCTTAATATTTCTTTTTTCTTCAATATTTTTAATATACCTGTATATATATCATTATTCTTCATTTTTTTCAGGTTTTGGCCCAAATTATTGAAAAAGTAAATAATCAGAGGTTTGTATTTTTTTATATGTTTATAATTCAGCATATTATTCAGATCATAAATATCATCTTGCATATTATTACGATGGTTATTTCGATTTTTACCTACATTATTATTCCCATATTTACAAACCTCCCCATAATTATTACTATCATTGTTATTATTATTATTATTGTTATTATTGTTATTATTATTATTATTATTGTTATTATTATTATAATTATTATTATTATTATCATTATTATTATTATCATTATTATTATCATTATTATTATCATCATCATTATCATCATCATCATTATTATTATTATCATTCATCTTGTTTTTTTTCTTCTTCCCCTTCTCTTCTTCATCTATAAATATTTCATTACTTTTTATTTTCTCAATATCCAACACACACATTTTTAAATTTCCCTCATTCATTACATTATAAAACATGGTGTCTATGTTATACAACACATTAAATACAACAAAAAAACTGGTATCTAAATTCATTGCATATTTTTTCTTATTTTTATTTATTTTCTTATTTTTGTTTTTCTTTTTTTGCTTTTTCTTGTTAATTATTTTATCATTTCCTTCGCTATCATCACTTTTTTCTATTAAAGGCATTTCATCGTTTTTTAATTCATCTTCAATAAAAAAATCAAGAGCATCTCTATACATAGATAATATTTTTATAACCTTATTTAATCTAGTTTTCTTATTCATAGATTGTAAAAAGGAATCTACATATTCTATGTTAATATATTTAAGTTTATTACCATTTTCATCATTTGTCATGATACATTCTTCCATTTTTTTTAAACTGTCATCTGAACTTGCATCATCTATGCAATTCTCTTTAAAAAAATTTTCCAGACTTTCAGAATCATCATCATAAGGAGAATCAAGGTTATTTTGTATCGAGGTCTCATCGAGTTCGGTGTGGGTATTTCTATTTACTTTATTATCTTCTTTATTAACTTTTTCTTTATCTTTTTTTTTATCTTTTTTATTAACTTTTTCTTTATCTTTTTTATTAACTTTTTCTTTATCTTTTTTTTTATCTTCTTTATTAACTTTTTTTTTATCTTTTTTATTAACTTTTTTTTTATCTTCTTTATTAACTTTTTTTTTCTCTTTTTTTTTATCTTTCTTCTTTTTGACCTTTTTTTCTACTTTTGTTTCCTCTTCATTTTCGTCCATATTATGCCCTTCCACAATTTCGCTCATATTTAATACAATAAAAAAAATAAAATAAATGAATTATACATATAAAGTATAATATATAAAATGTATATTATTATGTGGATAATACTTTTTTAAAGAAATGTTGAAATGACAAATGTTTTCTTTATTAATATATTATATATATAATAAGCGACGTTATTTTATTTTATTTATTTTATTTTATTTATTTTATTTTATTATTATTCTTGTTTTTTTTTAGAGTCCCAAGTTATGGAAAAAAAAAAAAGAACAAAATAAAAACAAAATATAAATATAAAAATAAATATAAAAATAAATATAAATATAAAAATAAATTGATATTATATTATAAATATATAATGTAATTTTTTTATATATTATCAACGTCATGTAAATCATTCCATTTTTTTTTTTTTTTTTTCTTAAATTATATTTCTTTATTTAATTATAGCACAAAGGTGTTTTTCTTATAAATATGTTTCTATATTAGGCTTGCATAAAAAAAAAGAAAAAAAGAAAAAAAGAAAAAAAAAAAAAATTGTATGAATGAAAAATTTTACCTTACATAATAAAAGTAGTGATATAATTATATACATGTATTATTTATATATCATATATATATTTATATGTATATATTGTATATTTATATATTATTATATTTAATTTTACTATAATTCTTTTTAAGCACTGAAATATTCACTATATAAAATAAATATATATATAATATAATATATGTATATATTATATATATATATCATATATATTATTATATAAAGGATATATATATTTTATTGTAATAAAAATAACAAAATTATACTTTTATAATAATACAATATTATAATAATATATCTTATTTGTATTTTTATCATTTAAAAAAAAAAATATATATAAATAATTAATATTAAGGCATTAAATATTTGAACCATCTTTTTATTTTATTATTTATTTTTTTTTTTTTTTTTGTGATCCTTATATTTATAAATAAACAATTGTATAAATTAAAAAATATATTTATAATATTTTGTTATATTTTGGTTATTATAATATAATGAGGAATCATAATTTATATATTAGTTCCCCCATATTGTTTTTAAAAAATATAAAAAAAAAATATATATATATATATATATTTATTTATTTATTTATTTATATGTTTATAATATAGTATAAATATTTTTAAGATGTTATGTATGAGCTTGTGAAATTGTGTAATATAAAAGAGAATATATATATATATATATATATATATATATATATATATATATATATATATATAATATATATATATTTATATATGTACACAGGGGGGTTCTTCATTTAGTAATATATAGGATAAAAAAAAAAAATGATAATAATTATTATTATTTTACTTCTATTATTATATCATATATGGAATAAGAACAAGAATTACATTATTAATTTTTATTACGTAAATTCATTTATATGTTTTAATAAAACAAAAAAATGTAGAGACGTAAAAAAAGAATTAGGAGAATACCATAAATATTACAGTGATAATTAATTTTGATTTCATAATATATTATTACATGGATGTTTTATTTGATTTTTTCTGCGACTTCATAAAATTATTTAATTATATGTATATATGTTTATAAATTTATTTATATAATAATTATTTTATTTTATTTAACTTTATTTTTTTTTTTTTTTGTTTGAAATGAAGTACAAAATATTTATTATTGAATTGTATATTTTTACATATTTGTCTAGATCATAAAAGTATTTAGAAATATATATTTTTTTTTTCTTTATTCCTTTTTTTTTTTTTTTTTTTTTTTTTTTTTTTTTTTTTT
>NC_033658.1:1485039-1486479 GCF_001601855.1 Plasmodium reichenowi | reverse complement strand
TTTTTTTTTTTTTTTTTTTTTTTTTTTTTTTTTTTTTTTTTTTTTTTTTTTTTTTGTCATTATAATTTTGTTTTAGTATGATACAAATCAAATGTTTTTATAAGCTACACGATAATATTGTTAGAACAATAAGGTCATAGGAAAATAATATATATATATATATATATATATGTATACATAATAAGTTACATTTGATCATTAAAAATAAAAATTTATTGTTACTTGATTATAATTTTTTCTTATTAGTAAAATATAAATATAATAAATATATTTTCACATATACATACATATATATATATTTATTTATTTATTTATTTATTTATTTATTTATTTTTTTGGAAAGCAAGATGAGCTCGTTAAATTATATTGAAGACAGCATTAATTGCAATATAAGAATAGATGGTAGAACTTTATTAACCTACAGATCCATAGAAATAAATAAAAACATTCTTGTATCAGCTGATGGAAGTAGTAGTGTAATAAATGAAGAAAATAATGTAATTTGTGGAATTAAGCTTTCTTTAATTACTCCTGATGCTGATACATATGATGAAGGCAATGTAAACTTACAAATTGATTGTCCAGCATCTGTTGCTGCTAATAGAATAAAAAAAGATCATTTACAAACAATGACAACAATTATTTATAATTTATGTATAAAAAATAATATAAATAAAAAAAAATTATGTATTCTCCCATGTAAATTTGCTTGGAGTGTTGATATAAATGTTATGGTTCTTAATGCTGGAGGAGGACTATTAGATATTATTAGCATAGCCATATATGTAGCTTTAAAAGATACCTTTTTCCCTATTGTTAAACCAAAAAAAGAAATTGAAGAAGAAAATACATTCCATGAAATTTCAAATAAAGATTATCAGTTAGAAATTGTTGAAAATGAACATGTAAATTTTCCATATGAAAATATACCTATCTGTATATCAATTGGTGAAATCAATAATAAATATATTTATGATATGTCCAAAGTCGAAGAAGAACTTGTTCAAAATATTTTCGTTGTAGCTATTACGTCGAAAGGGAAATGTGTAGCATTCCATAAATTATATGGTATATCCATGGAAATATCATCCATTTTAAATATTACTGAAAATTCCTCTAAAATTTCTCATACCCTTTTTGAAAAAATTCATCAAGCATTGGATAAAATACACGCAAATATGTAGCATAATTGTAAAACAATATTTAGCTAGATTTTTATTTTGAAACAACCATTAAAAAAAAAAAAAAAAAATACACACATATATATATATATATATATATATATATATATATATATATTATTATTATTATTATTATTATTAGTTAATAATATATATTGTTTTTGTGAATATATTTAGAAAAAAATTTGGTTGTACAGGCGATTTATATGTTTTAAACGAAATATTTATGAACAAGAAAGAAAAAAAAAAAAAAAAAAAA
>NC_033658.1:1482356-1484639 GCF_001601855.1 Plasmodium reichenowi | reverse complement strand
TAATTTGAATTAAATAAAAAAAAAAAAAAAAAAAAAAAAAAATATAATCACATATATATATATATATATATATATATATTTATATATTTCATAATGGTTAGTATGAAAAAAGGATTTTTCCTAGTGATATGCTTATGTTCCTTAATATTAATAAGAACATATAGCGCACTGTCATTAAAGGGAATAAAGGAAGGTGATTCTCCTCGTTTGATGTATTATAATAAGGAGAGCCATGGTAACACTTTAAAAGTTAGTAAGGATGAATTAATGAAGCGTATAGTTCAAGATGTATCCTACGATATTAATAATTTTATAAACGATCAGTATGACAACAACAACAACAACAACAACAACAACAACAACAACAACAACAACAACAACAACAATAATAATAATAATAATAATCATAACCATATGAGGAGGGATAAGACAAGTGAAAAAGTTAAAGAATTACAAAATGATGATAAGTTGTTAAATATGAAAAATTATTCATATAAATATAATAATAATAATAATGATGTGAAGTATAAAAAGAATAATTACAAAAATGAAAAAAATTTAGAAAATAATGATACAGTGTATATAAAATCTTTACAAAATAAACCCTTATTAAAAATGAATAATAAGGAGAAGGATAATAAAATTGAAATGAAGGATTCCAAAAAAGGTAATTACAACAAATATAAGATAGAGCATAATAATAAATCATATGATGAAGGTATATCAAATAGTAGAGAGCAAAATAATGATGAGAACTATATGAGAGAAGAACAAAGGGGGAATATAAGCTTTAAATTAAATAATTTAAATAAAAAAAAAAGTAGAATTAAAAATAATAGGAATGGAAAAAAAGAAAACAATATGGATATTAATAATAATAAGATAAAGATAAATAATATTAAAAAGGATATCCCAAACATAGATAATGATAATGATAATAATAATAATAATAATAATAATAATAATAATAATAATAATAATAATAATAATAATAATGTTGATGGTGATGACAATACAACAATCCAAAATAAGAGACCTACTAATATATCATCAACTAATGAACATAAAAACAGAAATAATAATAATCAGAATAAACCAAAACAACACAGTGAAAATCATCATAAAAATAAGTTGACTGAAACGTCATATAACGGAGATGTAATAGAAATAAAAATAATATCTGATCCAGGATTTGTCAAAAGTAACCATAAGAAAACAGAAAAGAATGAAAAGTATGATATGAAAGAGAAAGATTTATTAAGGATAAAGAATGGAAAGAAGGACAAGGAGTTGAAGGGTGCTCCAGATAAAACGTCCAAACGTAGAGAAGTAGAAAGGGAGAAGGACCACCTAAAGGGTAACTCAAAAAATAAAAATAAATAAATAAATAAATATATATATATATATATATATACATATGTATATATTTTTATTTTTATTTTTATTTTATTATTTTATTAGGAAGAAGGAATAACTTTAAACAACAAAAAAAACACAACAAAAAAGATAGAAATAAAAACTTTACTATAAAAACCAATGACGACAGTAAGAAGAACAAGATAAGCTATATCCAAATGTATACGGATAAACATGGCACCGAGGAATATTCACCAAAATTAAATGAAGAATCCTTATTTAATAAATTAAACGATGATGAAACTTTTGATGAGGATATATATGAAGGAAGTGATGAGATAGATAGTAATATGTCTATAAAAAAAATAAATGAAGATAAAAATTTATTAGAATTTGGTGATGAGGGTGTGAAAGATATAGGAAGTACAGAAAATGAAATGATTAAGAATAAAAAAAATATTATAAAAAATTCTAGAAAAGTATACAATCTTAATTTGTATAATTGTGATTTGATAGATGATTGGGATTTGAATCATGAATATATAGATGAAGAAGGGAAACTAATAAAGTTGAGTGGATACGTTTTTCAAAACATTGTAAGTACGGATTCTATGCCTACAGTGAATATAACTGATTGGAAACTCAGGGGATCGTGTAGTTACGATAATTATATATGTGGTGCTTTAAATTATATGAATAATATATATTCTAAAGGAGATCGAGTTATATTTGATGGAAAAATATATGAGGCGACAACTGAGGTATATGAAACACCTAAAGCTCTGGAAAATTTATGGATAGAAAAAACAAATGATTGTTATGATTTTTAAGAAAGAGAATAAAATGGATTAATAAACCAAAAAAAAAAAAAAAAAAAAAAAAAAAAAAAAAAAAAAAAAAAATAAATAAACAAAAAAATAAAAAACA
>NC_033658.1:1479756-1481985 GCF_001601855.1 Plasmodium reichenowi | reverse complement strand
AAAAAAAAAAAAAAAAAAAAAAAAAAAAAAAAAAAAAAAAAAAAAAAAAAAAAAAATACATATACATATACATATATACATACATACATATATGTATATATATTTTTATGTGATGATAAAACAAATAAACATTTTTTCTTATTCATATGTGTAGTATTAGATTTATTTCCCCCCCATTTTTATGATATATATAAATTTAATTGTGAGAGTGCGTACTGCTCCACATATAAATATATATATATATATATATATATATATATATATATATGTATATATTTATTTATTTATATACAAATAATTTTCATTTAATATACTTTTATATAGAGAAGTAATTTATCTTGATTAACAAATTGAAAAATAGAAAAATAGGTGATACTATTATAGTAACACGAATGTAAATATATAAACATATTATATATATGACAAATGATTAATTTATAATATTGTGCAAAGGGTTGTTATAAAATAAAATATATACATAAATATATATATATATATATATATATATATATATATATATATATATGTGTATAGATTGGTTGGACTATACAGCAGGCTTATGTAGGGAGAATATATCCATAAAGACGGTATCATTTTTAATTTGTTCATATGTCCCAACAGCCCTAATTTTACCATCGTCTAGCATAATAATTTTATCCATTTTATTGAGTATATGAATTGAATGTGTAATATAGATAATAGTTTTGTTAGGTATTAATAAATCAATAAGTTTGTGTAATTTGTGTATATTTCCTTCATCTAGAAAAGATGTAATTTCATCAAATATATATATAGGTGTATCTTTCATAAGAGATCTTATAATAGATAATCTTTGTTTTTGTCCGGATGACATATTATTATATTGAATATTTGAATGTATATTCTGGGGCATGGAATTAATAAATTGTTTTAAATCAAGTTCTTCACATAATACATGAATAGAAGAGTTGATAATATTTAATTTATATTCATCATATGAATTTAAGAAATCTGTATAATAATTTGGATATATATTTCTATTTGTGTTATCTATATCTTTGTGATTTGAAATATTATGTGCATCTTCATCTTGTGTTCGATAACTTTGAGTTATAAAATTAGGGGTAATATTATGTTTATTGTTTTGATAACATTGTGAATTGTATTTTGTTGTTTGAATATTGTTTAGAATTTTTTTGTGGATAATATTACTTGGATTAATATTTTGAAAAATACATTTTGATAAATATTGATAATAATAATTATTATTATGATTATGATTATGATTATTATTATGATTTTCTATATATAGAGGTACTAGTCCATAAATTAAATTTTCATAAATAGTCCTATTGAATATACAACATTCTTGCTCACTGACAGAAAGAATATTTCTTTTTAAGAAATGATTATGAATATTTTTAATATTCAGATTATCTATATAAATATTTCCTTCATAAGAAAAATTACATGTAAGTAATTTCCACAATGTTGATTTTCCTGATCCGCTTTTTCCTATAATGGCAACTTTTTCATTTGCTTTAATTTCTAGGTTGATGTTTTGTAAAACTATTTTCTTTCTTTCTTTGTCATAATGATTATATGAAAAAGAAACATTTTCAAATCTTATGGACCCTTTAATATTATTAGGTATATAATTACATTTGTGTGGATACTTGAAAGCTAGATCATTCATCACAACATTATAATAATAATAATTATTATAATTACTGTTATAGTTATTGTTATCATTATAGTTATCATTATTGTTATCATTATTGTTATCATTATTGTTATCATTATTGTTATAATTATTGTTATCATTATTATGATTATGATCATCATCCTTATTAACATCCTTATTATCAACATCATTATCTTCCTTATTAACAGATTTATTTTTTCCCATGCTGTTCTCACGTTCTTCATTTTTTAGATGATCTACTCGTTTGTCTTGTATAAGTAATTTACTTTTCTCATAATTATTTATATATGTTTGTGTTCCCCTTTTTGTCAGATCTAATATTTCATATATTTTTTGTAAACTTATTTGTAGAAGATTAATATCTTTTTTTAATTTTAACATGCCCCCCACACCTAGTCCTAACATGGTGCTGTAAACTATAAAAGACACGAGTTGCCCATGTGTTATATGTTGTGTAGTTAATTCTAATCTTCCCAAACATAAA
The DNA here is from genome assembly GCF_001601855.1 of Plasmodium reichenowi. Lineage (NCBI taxonomy): Eukaryota > Apicomplexa > Aconoidasida > Haemosporida > Plasmodiidae > Plasmodium > Plasmodium reichenowi. The sequence goes on along the minus strand of NC_033658.1, from coordinate 1,479,817 downwards.
ATGGTACATATAACAACATTAGTACCTATATTCAAGAAGGAATAGAATATAGATTCACAAG
>NC_033658.1:1467256-1474756 GCF_001601855.1 Plasmodium reichenowi | reverse complement strand
AGTAATAATAATTTAAATGAAGATTTAAGGAAAAAAGAAAAAGTTATCATCACATTGAAAAATGAAAATATGTATTTAAAAAAAGAAAATGAGATATTTAATAATAATTTCTTAAGTATCAAGGGAGAAGATAAAGATACGAAGTTTAAAATTTATTCAACTGATGTAACTGATTCAACAAATGATCAAGATGATAAAACTAATGAAAACCATAAAAGAGATGACACAAATCATATAAGTGATGATAATTATATAAAACATCAGCAAACTAATATAGTGGAAGAAAAAAAAATTATAAAAAAGGACCTGTTGAATTCTAAAATTTTGAAGTTTGGAAAATATTTAAATTATAACAATATCATAACAGAGGATGATTCTTCTGATCATGTTGAAGAGAAAAGCACAAGAAATAAGGATTTGTCCAAAAAAAAAAAGAAAGATAAAGATTTAAAAAAGTATTTAAAATGTGAGGATATTTCTAATGACGCAAAAAGGAACCAGAATAATGATATTGATTTAATTATGGAGAAAAAATTATATAATGGGCGAACGTCTAAAAACACAAAGGAGGATATAATAAAAATTGAAAATTATAAGGATAATAATGATCATAATAGTGATAATAATAATGATAATAATAATGATCATAATAGTGATAATAATAATGATAATAATAATAATGATCACAATAATGATAATAATAATAATAATAATAATAATAATAATGATAATCACAATGGACAATATTATATGTTATGTAAAGTTGAAGAAAAAAAAAAGGTAGATCCTTCTTATTTTTCTTATTGTTATTCTTCTTATTCTTATTCTTCTTATCCTTCACATTCGTCTTATTCTTATTCATCTTATCCTTCAATATGTTCAAATGAAAAAAATAATAATATCGTACATATTAATATAAATAAAAAAAAAAAAAAAAAAGATGAAAAAGGTACTATGAGAAGACGACATAAAAGTTGTAACGATTATTACAAAACAAGAAATGATAGTAATAGTCACATTAAAAATAGCAAGAATAATATTAATAATATAAATAATATTAATAATCTTCCTCTTCATTCTTCTAGTTTTAGTGTTTCCTATAGTCACACAAGTAGTTATAATAAACATAAAAACATGAATCATATAATAAATGAACAAAGTAAAAAGAGGAATGAAACCCTTTCAACAAAACAAAATAAACAAATAAGAAATGCAGAATATAAATATGATGATAAAGGTTCATTAAACAAAATAAATTACAAGAATGAAGAAAAAAACATACAATTCAATTTCTCGAATAACATACAACAGATAAATGAAAAGGATAAAGTAGAAAACAAGAATATTTATCTAAATCAAAATATACATAGAATTAAATATAAAAATCATATAGATTATGTAGATAATTATATGGACTCACATCAAATATCACATAGAAACATAAAAAAAGAAAACAATTCTTATAATGATAATATACAAAGTCATGATATTTATAGAAAAGAATTATTAAGCAATAAATATTTATATGATAAGAACCTGTATAATTATAAAAAAAAATACAACATATTTAGTTTCAGCAATAATCCTATTGATGAAGACAATGAAATAAAAAAAAGGATCACTTATAATAATAAGGATAATAATAATAATGATAATAAAAATCATATGTCCCTTCTTTTAAGAAATGAGGAAAATATAAACACACAACACCCTCTTAACAATATCAAAAAAAATATCCTTCATGAAAATATAAAATATGTACATCATCTAGATAAAAATGTCCTAGATATAAACAATGTTGAAGATGATGAAACTCTTGAAAAAATACAATTCAACGGTTCTTTGACAAGACACAAAATGAGGGAGAAAAGTTTTCATATGGACTATGAGGAAAAGAAGGAAAATGATTTTATGAATTCAGATGAACAAAGATATAAAAACATGAAATATTATTTTTCTACTATTTTGAAAAAAAAACCAAGTTATAATAAATTTAATATACAAACTAATGATGATCTAGATATTTTATCACACGAAAATACAAATAAATTAGTAGGTGATGCATTTGAAGAATTAAAAAAAAAAATAAAAGATGAAAAGGGAAATAAGGGTTTTATAATAAGTGATTATGATATGTGTAGAAATGAGGATTGTGTGGATACCATCAGTGGTACTATAAAGTATAACAAGGATAATAATATGAATAATATGAATAGTATAAATAGTATGAATAATAAAGATAATATTTTAACTTCTCAATTCTCTTCTTCAAACGTGTCAGATAAAGACATGAACCATTTTGTACATCCAGATGACACTATGAATAATGAGAAAAAGATTTCAAATATTAACTCTTATATGTTGAAGAATTATAAAAAGAAAAGTAATATGTATGGTTTATTTATTATAAATGAGAGACTCAAAAGTATTTATAAGAATATAGAAAATAAAAGAAAATCTATAAGTAACCTTCCTCTATATATTCCAAAAGTTCAAGGCACAAAGAAATGCAACAATTCATTTTATTTATTAAGAAATGAGTATATAAATAATGAAGACATCAAAGAATACAATGGAATATTAATATCTAAAGACAACCTACCTAAGAACAACATGAGCATAAATCATTTGAATAATATACCTGATAAGGATAAAAATACTAATGTGAATATTAATAACTATGACAAAACGATATTTAAAAAGGATATGGAAAATGTTATGAGAAAGGAGAGTATGTATAAAAATATAGGATCAAATTATATATGCACTAATAAAGCGCATAATAATAATAATAATAATAATAATAGTAATAATAATAATAATAATAACAATAGTAATAGTAATAATGATAATAATACAGATAGTTCTCCTTTTTATGTGTATAACAAAAATAATGAGGAAGAGAAAAACTTCCAAATTTATGAATATATACAAAATCATAATTATATTAAAAATAAGCAAGACATCATTATATCTAATGATAAATATTTAGAAAATAGAACGGTATGTGTGGATATTCTTGAGGATAATATAAATAAAGGGAATCATGAGAAAATAAAGGATATGGAACATAAGAAATTATATAAAATTTATCATGAGAATGATATGGGAAAAAATAAGCAAATCGTAACTCTCAACAATGGGAACGATAATAATAACACGAACAATAATATTTTAAAAAAAAATCATATTTATAGTAACAATATTAATAATAATAATAATAATAATTTTTACTCTGAAAAAGATTGTAGTGAAGAGAACAACATGTATTCACCAAATTCAAATGAGAAAAATAACTACAAAGGAGATGATAACGATATAGATTTAGAGTATGATGAAATGCTATATAAGAAGTATATACAAAAATTAAAAATAAACAAAATAAATAAATATAAAGAAGACAAAAATACTAAGAATAATAACATAAACGAACAAGATATATTACAACACAATTTTGATAATTTCTTATTATTATATAAAAATAAAAAGAAGAAAAAAAAAGAAATGATAAATCTATATTCTAATAAAAGTAATATATTGGAAAACATCAAAAATGAAATGACTGATGAATATAGAGATATAAACAATGATACTTTTAAAGAAGAAATACAATGGAATGAAAAAAAAAAAAAAAAACAAGAAGATAATACATATACAGAAAAATTAAAACTATTATCAAATGATTATCTTGATGAAAGAAACCATATTTCTATAAAAAACAAAAAGGATTTACAAAAAAAAAAAAACCTTATAGATTACTATAACAAAGAAACTAATGATGTGGACAAAAAGATTTTCTTTAAAAAAATTATTAATTCTAATGATATAATTAAAAAAATGATGTTAGAAAATGAAAAAGATCATTTCCTTTTTAACATAAAAAGGGTATAAAAAAAAAAAAAATACATACATATATATATATATATATATATATATATATAAGAAAAATCTTAAAACAATATAATAAATAATACAAAAACAATTTTTTTTTTTAAAATATCACTGATAAAAAATATATATATATATATATATATATATATCATGGATACATGTTTATTTTATTTTATTTTATTTTTATAATTTTTTTTAATATTTCCCTTTTAAAAACTTTTTTGCCTCACAAAAAAATAAATACACTCAAAGAAAATAATTATCCTTCACAACCTGAGAAAATAAAAGAGGAACCAAAGCTGCAAAATTTAAAAATATATAAATATATAAATATATTAATATATAAATATATAAATATATAAATACATTAATATATAAATATATTAATATATAAATATATAAACATATTAATATATAAATATCTTAATATATACATGTGTATGCATTTATACACTTGTAATGTTTTATTATTTCTTTATATTTTATGAAGTATTACCATATTTGCACTTATATATTGATAAGGATAATGTGAATGTATTTAAAAGGTTAAACATTAGGGTGGTTAAAATAAATTTATTTGTTTTTTTTTTTTCATTTATATTGTTAAGAATCGATTTTTGTATCAATATAGATGAATTTATAAGTACATTAGTATATATACTTTTATATATATCTTTAAACATATAAAGATATGTTTTTATATTATATTCTTTTGATTTCATATTATGTAAAACAAATGAAAAAATGAAAGTATATAATATAGTATTCTCCAGAAATTTCCAGTAGATTTTATTCATTATATTATTATATTTTTCTTTTACGATTAAATTATTATTATTATTATTATTATTATTATTATTTTTTTCTAAAAGATAAGTTGAATTTATTTTGTTAAGATATTTTTGTATTTGTGCTAACCCTTGTTGTTTATAGTAATTTTCTTCGTTTTTTTTGAAGGACTTATAAAATTTATAAATAGGTAACTCAACAAATTTAATACCATTATGATTATCATTATCATTATCATTATCAATATTATTATTATTGTTGTTATTATTTTCATGTGTCAATTTATTGGTCTTTCCATTTTGTTCTTTCACATATTTCTTCTCACCTTTTATCTTATCCATCACGTGGGTAGCACCTTTTCCCTTCCTGTCCTCTACACGGTGACTAAGGAGAAAGAAAATAATAGTATTTTCAAATTTGTTCATATGCTGCTCTTGGTTCTGTATATCTGTAGAATAATTTTTCCTTTTCCCTAAGCGATTTTCTTTTTGCTTTTCCATTTCAATATATTTATGTATGATATTCTTTTCGTTTGTATATATTTCGTCGGTACATTTTTGATTTCTTAAAATTTTTAATAAAAGATAAGATATAATTTCGCCTCTATTGTGCAAATTAGAAAATAAATTTGGGTTGTACACAAGGTGCCATATTTGATCATATGATAAATATAAATTATCTTCTGAATATTTGATGTAATAAAATAGGATGGATGACAGGATTTTTTTTTTAGAATAATTTATATTATTTTTTTTTATACTTTCAAAAAGGAAATATATAAAAGGTTCATCATGAACATTATTCACATTACTATTATTTTTATTATACATATGTATATCCATAGATATGTTGTTATTATTTCTATTATTATTTATATCATGACAGGGTTGATTCATATAAGAATCTTTTTCTTGATTGTGTTCATCATGTATATGATTATTTTTATTTTTGATATTATTTTGAATTTTTTTTTTTTGTTGAAGAAAATATTTTTTATTTTTATAAATTGCTTCCATTAAAACTAGTAAAGAATTTTCCTTTGAAATATATACTTCATCTTGAATATTTACAAGTAATTTATCATATAATTTATTTTTTAAATATATAGATATATTATTAACACCAAAGGTACTTACCAAATCATTCATTACAAAATGATCAATAATAGTTATATCATTTCTATCAAAATAATTTTCATCATTTTTTTTTAAATAATTATATAATGTAAAAGAAAAGATACTTAGATTTATTACACATACTGGTACGAAAATATTTTTAAAACATATTTTCTTTTTTTCTTTATGTTTAATCTTATTCAAAAATAAATAGTCATCTTCTTTCTTTTTATTATTCTTTACTCTTTTTATATTATTCTTATGAAATTTCAGGAAATTAAAGTGGCTTCTCTTGTTACAGAAATGCATACTTTTATTTGGACTTTTTTGTAATATTATATAATCAAAAAGGAGGGAAAAAAAAAAAAAAAAAAAATAAAAAAAAAATACATACATACATACATATATATATATATATATTGTGGTTATATGTTATGTATATAAATTATATATATGGGAGGTTTCGAAACATTTTGAAATAATTAAGAATTTATATATATAAATTGTGATAAATATAAATATATATTTATCTTTTTCCCTACGAGTGTATTTTATTTATGTGTTATATATATTTATTTATTGTTTATCATTACACTATCCTTCCTACAATATGGAATTTATGTAATCAAAAATTAAAAAAATATATATATTATATATTATATATATATATATATATATATATATATATATATATAAATATATGTTTTATAATATGAGAGTTATATTTTATAACTTGACAAAAAAAAAAAAAAAAAAAAAAAATATATATAAATGTGTATCAATAAAAATGTTATATTTTTAACCATTTATAATATATATATATATATATATATATATATATCAAAATAATTGTACAAATTTTATATAATTTATATTTTATTTTTTTCTTTTGGCCTCTATGTTTTTAAAAAGCATGAATTTTTTCAAATTTATGCATACACCCAAATCCTACTTTAGTATATACAATGAATATTTAAATTCGTATAAAAAAAAAATAAACAAGATACCATTTTATATTAGGAGAACAGGTATTACATCATAACAGGATTGTATTAATAAGATAAATAAATAAACACATATATATATATTATATATATATATTATATATATATATATATATGTATGTATAAACCTTTTGTACTTGTGGGTACTTTATGTAGATTAATTTTTTTTTGTCCTTATATAGCGTCCGATAATTTGCCTGTTTTTTTAAAATACAAAAATAATAAAAATTTGGTCATAACGGTTATAAGGAAAATTAAGGGCAACAAAGAAGTAACTCAACAAAAGGAACAAATATAAGAGCATACATATATAAATATAAATATATATATATATATATATATATATATATATGTATATATATATTGATGTATGTTTTAAAAAGTATAAGATATATGTTAATGATAAAAGTTTGATATTATCTTTATTTTAATTTATTTCATTTTATTTCATTTTATTTAATTTTGTGTTTTTTTTTTTTTTTTGAAGATTCTTAAAAGAGAAATTAAAAGTATTTGCAATAGTGAGGTTATTGAAAAACCGGATTCGTTTTTAATTCGAGGAAACCACAAAAAGAAAATAAAGGATGTAAGGAAAATAAATAAATATTATACATGTATATATAATATATATATATATATATATATATATATATTTAATTTTTTTTTTTTTTTTTTTTTTTTTTTTTTTTTTTTTTAAAAAT
>NC_033658.1:1461345-1462581 GCF_001601855.1 Plasmodium reichenowi | reverse complement strand
ATTAATTTTTTATTATAAAAACTAGACATATATGATTATATAAACAATGTACTTTAATTATATAATTCTTATGCGTTCGCACATTTTATAAATAAATAAACAAAAATATATGTAGATATATTATTATTATTTATTATATCTATTAAAGATTTCATAAAAAAAAAAAAAAAAAAAAAAGAGGGTCATTCATAATTGTGGACAATATATATATATATTTAGACAACAACAAATAAACAACTTTTTTTTTTTTTTTTCTTTTTTTAAATTCTTTACATAAATATTAAAATGATAAATACATACGTATATATATATTTTTCTTTTTATATATTAAATTATTACTACATAAACGTTATATTCATACATAGATATATAAGCAAATATGTATATGTATATATATATATATAATATATATATTTTAAAATATTCTGTCTTATATATTTCTGTATAAAATATTACAAATCTACGTAAAATAAATATATAAAAAAGTTAATACATATATACATATATATTATATATACATACATACATACATACATATATATACACAATTTTTCTTATTTCACTGTCGAAAAAGTAACGATGACAAATATGTAAAACATATAAAATATTATAAAATACATATATAGAGAGTATAAAGTATTGCTGGGTTATATACTTCAAATATATATATATATATATATAATATATTTTATATATATATGTTTGAATTTTTTTTTTTTTTTTCCTGTTTCTATAATTAAAGATAAAAATAAAAAAACATACAATAAAATGATATTAATATATATATATATATATATAATAATCATATAAAGATAATGCAAATAATAAATATGTTTATAACATTTCACAAATGTAATATTAATAAAATATATGTATAAACAAAATATACAATCTTTATTATAATTTCATGTTATTTACAAAATGTATAATTTAAATAAATAAAATAAATATATATATATATATTATATATATTACTATCAATCTTTCCGCTTTTTATATTTTCTTAATTTCTTATTTTTCTTTTCTCTGTTTTCCTTTTTTTTTTTTATGTTTGTTTTTTTTTTTTCCTATACAATCATAAGTTCATAATGAATAATATAAACATATAATACATATATTATATATATTATATATGTATATATATATACATATATATATATATATATAAATATATATATATATTCAAAAGAATGAACAATTTTAATTAGTTTGTTAAATAGAAATTATTATTTGATC
>NC_033658.1:1458731-1461245 GCF_001601855.1 Plasmodium reichenowi | reverse complement strand
ACCTATTTTGTTATAAACAAAGGATATTCACTTATTGTATGGGGAACATAATTTAAAGTGTAAAAATGAAAGGCACTAAATATATACAATATAAATGTATTTATGTATATATAGATATATTTAAATATTTTATGTTTATGTTTTTTTTTTTTTTTCTTTTACAAATAATAATATATTTATAATATATTAATTTATAAATAAAAAGAATTTGTACAAAATATATAAATAGTATCCAAGCTTGAGCATTAAATATATAAAAATATATATAAAACATATATTACAAAATAAAAATCAGGTTAATTTTAAGATGTTTATAATAATTAATTAATAATTAAAATATGTAGTTGGCTACTTAGTCTAGTGGTATGATTCTCGCTTTGGGTGCGAGAGGTCCCGGGTTCAATTCCCGGAGTAGCCCATTTTTTTCTTCCTTTCTTTTTTGTTTCTTTTTTTTTCTTTTTTTTTTTTTTTTAAATTACAACAATTTTCATTTAATATTTTATGCTTTCCACTTTGTTCTTTTAAAAATATTATATAAAAGAAAAAACAAAAAAAATGATTATTATTTTATTTATATATAATATAATATAATAATTATAAGAACAATTGAACAAATATATAAAATATATAACTATTGTGTTTTATTCATATAAAATAATTTTACAGCGATAAAAAAAAGTATGAAAATAATAAAAAGAAAAGGTACATTTGTTATTAGAAGGTTTGATATTTTCCTTCATTTATCATGGGAATATATTATTATAAAATATTATATATATATATATATGTAAATCTTTTATTAATATATTATTTTTTTCAGATAGGAGTTAATATAATTATATACCATTATTTTTTTAATATAAAAGAAATTATGATAAAAAAAAAAAGTAGGAAGAAAAATTATACTAATACATTATTATAATATTTTAAAAATAAATATATGTAAGCATGATTATTTTTTATATGCTTCTATACATTTTTATATATGTGATACAAGACTCATGTATTAAAATATTTATTCTTTATATATACATATATTATATATATATATATATATATATACATTATTATATGTAACCTTTTTTATTTTATTTTATATATTTTAAATATATTATAATGTGGACATTGTCCAAATCATTGATTCTTTCTTTCAAAAATGAAGTCCTTTAAATGATTAAACTTTTTATTTGAGCATAAAAAAAAAAACTTAATCAACTCTTTTTCTTATTAAGTATTATAATTTATTTTATAAAGGAAAAAAGAAAATGAAGAATTTTTTAGTATATTTAAATAAAAAGAATTATATAAATGAATATACATTTATAAGGTTTTTTTTTTTTTGTGTATAAATTATATGTAATAATGAATACGAATCATATGATATGATATAACTCACATTATATTGTATTATTATATATATATATATATATATTATAATACATACATTTATTTATGTTTTTCCTACTTTACATAATTTCATACATATTTTTAATCATTCTAAATATATACAAATAAATGTATATAATATTATATACCATAAAAATATAAGTCTTTTAAAAATAGAAATAATATTGATAAATATATTAAAATATTAATATAAAAATATATATATATATATATATTTTTTTTTTTTATATATATAAAAAAACATAAAAATTTTTCCACATATTTTTTTATTGATGTTATATAAAATATGTATATATTTCTTTTATTATATTAAAAAATATTCAATTCCTTTATATATTATTATTTATATATATAAATTTATTCATATATTATTTATTTATATATATATTATTATTTTTTATTGTAAAATATTTTTTCCCTTTTACAACAATTATATTCTTTTCATTTTTTTCTATTTTTCTTTTTAAATTAAATGAAATTTTTTTTATAATTTCAAAATCTAGCAGCGCGTGGTTTCGATCCACGGTCCTGGGGGTTATGAGCCCCCCACTCTTCCTCTGAGCTACGCTGCTTTCAAAAAAAATATGGAATTAATAAGTTTGTTTCATTTTTCCTTTTTTATTAATATAAATAATAAAAAATTAGAAAAAAAATAAAAAAAAAGTAAAAAATAAAAAATAAAAAAATATTTATATGTATTAATAAACTGCTTATAACGTATTTTATATTTTTATTTTATTATTTATATGATTTCTAATTAAATCCCCAAATGTATGATGATATCACTAGATATTTCGTCATTTTGTCAATTTTTATTATTTTGTTTTTTATTTAAAAAAAAAAAGAAAATATAATATTTATATAATATATATATATATGTATATATAATAAATATGAAAAGGTTAAAAATATATTAAATTATATATAAACATTTAATACATTTATATCAAGTGAAAAAAATAAAAAATAAATACTTCTTTATTCAAGTTCCAATTTAAAAATAAATAAAGAAATAAAGAAAAGAGAAAGAAAACATTATAAAATGAAAAAAAAAAAAAAAAAAAAAAAAAAAAAAAAAAAATATATCTTTTGCATTATAAGTTCTCT
>NC_033658.1:1454802-1458631 GCF_001601855.1 Plasmodium reichenowi | reverse complement strand
ATGGAATCATTATATAAATAAAAAATATATATAATATATATATATATATATATATATATATATATGCATTATTAGAAGAATATAATGTGGATATAAATTATTACATATATATATATATATATATATGAATTTTATTATATATATAATAATGTCCCTTTATTTTTCAGCTTATTTTGAAATGTAAAAATATAATATTTATTATTTTATTTAAACGTATTAATTTTTGAATATTCGTATTTACATAATATAATATTTCCTAAAACAATCAAGTTTTTTTTTGTTATATATATATATACATATGAATAAATTTTTTTACGTGTATTTTTATATTTTTATATTTTTATAATTTTTATGTTTTTGTGTTAAATATGTGTACATAACTATGATCCTCTTTTGAATGGTACGCCTATTATAATATATATATATATATATATAATGTACGAATAGAAAAAGAAAAAGAAAAAAAAATGAAATTGTCCTCTTGCATAACCTATGTTTCAATATTGTGTAATTTAATAATAGTTGGTCGTTTTTTGTATTGTTCATTTTTGTTTTTGTTTAGTGAAAATATTTTAAATTATTTTGAAAGGAATAATCCTTTTATTCATAGGAAAAAATATGTTATTCATAAAACGCCCCAACCAATTTTGCATTCTTCAAAATATAGACATCCATATGAAGGTTCATTCAAAAGGAAGGTAATTTATGACAATAATTATTTGGGAATAAGAAAAGAAATAAAATTGGTTCATTATAATAAATGCTCTTTTTATGAATATTTATTTTTGCTTCTTTTTTACAAAAAGGGTATTCACAAAATTTTTGATTATGTTTATGTATATTATTATAAAACAAATATATTTGATACCTTATATAATCATAACAATGAATATGCTAAAAATAATTTACTCTTTGCTTTTGCAAAGGATATAAAAAAATATTTCCTTATTTTTAATTCGAATATAAAAAAGCTCGATGTCCAGCTAGCTATTTTAATAAAAAAAAAAAGAAAAAAAAAAAAAAGAATATATGAACAAAAAAACTTGGCTAGCTATTCATCAAAATTAGAGAGAACTAAAAATGGAAATAAATATATAAATACTTATGATGGAAATGAAGAGGAGAATAGTTTTGAGCATGAAGAAATTAAGACGGCGTATGGAAATTATGAAGGGAAACCTGTTTTAAATTCAAAATATTGTCTGATAAAAAAAATAAAAAATATTTTAAAAAAGAAAACGTTAAGGAAAAGTAACATAAATAAATTGGACGTTATTCATCTTCCGATTGATGATGAGAGTGGAGAGAATAAACATAAGGTAGAACTAAATAATTATGTATGTAAATCATGTATAATTGATATAGAAGAGAAGTCATTATATGCTTTAAAAATTCGAGAAGAAGAAAAAGAAAAGGATAGTAATAATATATCTTTATATAAAGACAAATCAAGAGATATTCAAATATATTACGATTATGAAGATATGCAAGAATATATTATGAAGAAAAAAAAAAAAAATGAAAAAAATGAAAAAAATGAAAAAAAAAAAAAAAAGATTATGATGAGAAATTTTAATAAATCAATTTCAGGGACAAAGCAAATTATCAATACACCATATTATGAACGGTTGAAAAACAATTACGAGATGATTAATTTTACAAAACGTTTATTTTTATCAAATCCAATGAAGATACAAGAAAAAGGATTTGAACTTAATAGATATTATCCAAGAAGAGTAAATTATTCTATGAAAGAAAAATTGGGCACTGGGTCTTATGGAGAAATATGGTATGCTATAAATATAAATAAGAATTCACAATATAAAGATGTTGTATTAAAAAAATTTCTTATAACCAAAGATGAAGAAACATCTGAATTGAATGCTATGAGAGAAGTATATTTTGGTGAGATATTAAAAAATTGTGACAATATAAGTAGATTTATTGAATATTTTAAAGAATATGAAATAAATGAAACTGTAAATAAGAAAAAAGAAGAATACATTTATTTTTGGTTAGTATTTGTAAATGAAGGATATTCGTTATCTAAGCATTTGTTTGATACATCTTCTAGTACCTTAGGTTTAGTTACGCCTAGTGCTTTATGGTGGAGTATTAAAAAACAGAACATAGGTATGTTAGTATTAAAAGATTTATTACGTCAAATATTAAATGGTATATATATAGCTCATAAAAAGGGTATAACTCATAGAGATATTAAAATGGAAAATATATTTGTTTCATCAACTACACCATTTACTGTACGTATAGGTGATTGGGGTAGTGCAGTTGAATATAAAAATGAACACTTTTCTTTTATACCTTCAGAAGATGAAGAAACAAATGGTTATCAACCTCCTGAGTCTTTATTTGGTCATATGAAAAATAATTTTATGCGTTTACCTTATTATGATATGTGGAGTATCGGAATAGTTTTCTTACAATTTATTTTAGGTACAAAAAATCCGTTGGAAGTAAAAGATAAAGAAAGTGAGCGTCGGTTAAAAAAAATATTTTCTAAATATCCTATTAATATATTAAAAGAAGCTATATTTTTACAGAGTTTATCTGAGCTCTGTTTAACTCCTTGGGTAAAGAAATCTACACATAATTTGATACGTTTACAAAAAAAAAAAAAAAAAAAAATAATACATGAGTGTGATAGGTGGTATGATATGACTATTAATGATGTCCATAATGTTTCACATAATAATAATATGAATCCTTATAATCGACCTAATAATATTTATAGGAAGAATTTTTTATCAACAGGATCTTCATATAATTCACTATATACCAATAATAATAATAATAATAATAATAATAATAATAATAATAATAATAAAAATTTCATTATGAATAAATTAAAATATTATATTACCAACGATTTAATTAATATCAAAAAACAATCCTTTCATAATATTTATAATATCATATCGGATAAATATAACTCTTTAATATCCTTACCATCATCACCATTATGTTCTGATGGTATGTGTCTACACAAATATGAGCAAGCATTTGACAAGAAAAATATAACACAACCAAATGATACACGTCTTATATGTTTGAATAAATATAAACTCTTTTTTAGTGAAAATCAAAAAAATATATTACCAAATTATACATGTGATGATGAAAAGTTTCAAAATATTCTGAAGGATAGAGATCCTTCAGGTGTAGGATTACCAAATAAAAATGCAAGAGATCTCTTAAGACAGCTCTTAAATTTTGATTATGAAAGTAGGATAACAGCAGAGCAAGCTTTAAATCACCCTTGGTTCCAAGAAAATTAAAAAATAAAAATAAATAAATAAATAGATAAATATATATATATATATATATATATATTTATGTATAATTTTATTTTATTTTATTTTATTTTTATTTTTATTTATTTTATTTTTATTTTATTTTATTTTTATTTATTTTATTTTTATTTATTTTATTTTTATTTATTTTTTTTTTTCGTGTTGTGCAATATATATCCCTAAAAATAAAAAAATTAAATTAATAATATGATAAATAATTTTAAAATATATTTTATTACTTAAAATAAAATATGGTGACAATATAGAAATGTAATTATGTTATTTTCATGAAAAGAAAGTATGTTACACAGGATACAATATTGGCATTATATATGTACATACATTATGAATATGCATATATATATATATATTATATATATATATATTATATATATGTTTTATATTTCATGTTGTTGTTTGGCGCCTTTTATAAAATTATATATATTTTTAATTGAATTTGTAAATAATATTTGAACAGGTTATCATAAATTAAGTAAATAATATATAAATTTTATAAA
>NC_033658.1:1440426-1452926 GCF_001601855.1 Plasmodium reichenowi | reverse complement strand
TAGATATGCTATCCGGATTATTCTATGCCTTGTCCCCTACACTTTTTCCGAACTAGTACAGGCTGCGTTCCTCTTAGAACTTATGAAGGACCATGCAATAAGGTGTAAAAGAAGGCACACACATATATATATATATATATATACATATAACATACTTTTATCTTTTTAGATACAAAACAAATTAATCTATTTATATGATGAGCAAAAGGAAAGCTGGGCAGAAATATGCGAAGTAAACTGGCCGTGTATGCCCTTGGAATGTTCATATGGTAGAGACTACAATTCAGTATGTCCTATAAATTGGATAGATATAGGTAAAGGGTTATGTCGAAATATATATAAGAATGAAAAATGCGCAGGGGATATAAACTTTTCCAATATGAGTTTTGAAGAGAAAAAAAATATGGAAAAAAAATGTGGAATTATATGGAAATGTAAATCTATTACATATACAACAAATTTTCATGATATATGTCCATTGCACTGGGAATATATTGGTAACTATAAATGTAAAGCACCAGAAGATTATAAAGGACCATGTCCAAATATCTCTAATTTAAAAAAATATAATACACAAGAAAAAAAAGAAAATATTGAAAATGTCTGTCTTGTCAATTGGCCATATTCTATTAAAGTCAATGAGTATCAAAGAGATTACAATATAGATTGTCCAATGTACCAAAAAAAAAAAAAAAAAAAAAAAAAAATAATAAATAAATAAATAAATAAATAAATAAATAAAATGTTCATAAATAAATTATATTTATATGACAAATATGATATATATATATATATATATATATATTTTAGTGGATGGTCTATGATGGAAAATGGATTTTGTCGAGCTCCTGAAAATTATAAGAAAAGTTTAAAGTGCAAAGAAGAAGTTTCTTTTGACGATATGAACGCTGATCAAAAACATTCCTACTCTCTTGCTTGTAACGTCGATTTTCCATTTAAAGGTAATAAATATGTACATATGTTCACCTACAAATAAATAAACACACACACACACACATATATATATATATATATATATACATATACATATATACCTTTTAGATAAACAGGATTGCAAACGCAATTACTCATTCGCATGCCCGCTAGGATGGATACCTTCCAAAAAAATTAATTATTGTAAAGCACCACTAAACTATAAAAGTTCGATTTGTAAAAATGTTTCAAAATTTAAAAATATTTCAGATAATCAAAAAAACTATTATCTGAAATTTTGTGATATTGATTGGCCCTGTGAAGGAGAAATACAGAATTCAATGGTAGGATTTATGCATATATATATATATATATATATATTTTTTAATAAGTTAACATTTATTTTTGTATACCCTTTTGTTGAGTTATATATTAAATGCCTTTTAATATTATATATTTTTATATTAATAATATTATTAAAGATATACACTCAAATTAGTGTTGACCATCTTGAGGAACACGGAAAAAAGAAATATACCAGAGGTACCACAAAAAAAAAAAAAAAAAAAAGGAGAATACAATATAGAAAAGAATGCATGTATATTAAACTATTAAGGAGGGATCACTAAAAACTCATATATATAAACATATGATCCATTTACATTTAACTTTTTCTTTAGGACCAGTTGATTCAGAAACAGGATTAATTATTTAAAAACAAATTCGTATAAAAATATTTATGTTACAAAAAAGAATATCAAAGGTAGGAAAACTAAGTAATTTTTTTTTATCCTTTTATTATTATTATTATTTATTTTTTATATATATCTTTTCCTTAAGTATATTATATAATGATATTCCTTTAAATCAATAACATTATTACAACTTTTAATATTTGCACTTTTTTTTATTTTCCCTTAAAAGAAATATATGAAAAATTGGAAATATATTATTATTTCAACAGTTTCTTAACGTACATCTCTCCACCTCAAAAAAAAATAAAATAATAAATAAATAAATAAATAAATAAAGGAAATATATACGTACATATATATATATATATATATATATATATATATATATATATATATATTTTATATATAATGATTTCATACGACCATGGATGACTTCAAACATATATAAAACATAAGTAGGCAAAAAAAAATTTTTTTTTTTTCTTTCGAATATTTCAAAATGGTATATTGTGAACCATTTTAATATTCCAAACCCTATTCTTTATTGTAAATATAATATTTATATAAACATATAGTGCTTCATACATATGTATATATATTAAGAACATCTCTGAATACCTTTAGGAACCCCATATAATTTAAATAAAAATAAAATATCTATAATATATTTCGAGATACACACATATAAAAAAAAAAATTACAATTTCGGTTTATGTATATTTTGAAGTATGTATAATATAATCCTTTTAAAAAAAAAAAAAAAAATTAAAAATAAAAAAAATTAATTACATAAATTTATATAATTATATATTATATATATAAATACGTTTAGGAAATAAAATAATAATTATTTTTAATTTTCTCTTAATATATTTCTCTGTCATAATTTTGTATGTTTATGTTTTATACATTTCTTTCTTTTTTTCTTTTTTCTTTTTTTTTTTTTTGTTTATTTTTATGTAAAAAGGGACTATTTTATATATAATTGTATATATTGGATTTTCCAGTATTTTTTTCTTTTTTTTTTTTTTTTTTTCCATTTAAAACATATATGTGGGTTAAAATATCCCCTGGAAAATAAAAAACATTTCTTGGTATTCAAGAATGAAAAAAAAAATATATAAATTTTCAATATTTATGTGATAAGTAATAATATATATTTTTTTGGATAAATGATTGTTTTAAAATAAATAAATAAAAATCTTACGTATTTTTTTTAAATCTAATATATATATGCAACCCTTAAAGGTGAAATAAACAATTTAAATATATATAAATATATATATATAAATATATATATATATATATATTCTGTATATTTATATGTAATACAATTTTTATATATATTGAATCATCTTTAAGGCATTTTTTTTATTTTAATTTTTATCGTATGAAATTTTATGCGTATGTATATTATTAATATATATATATATATATATTTGATAATTTGTCATTCTTATTTTTTTTTTTTTTTTTTATTTTCTAAAAATCTTGTATATACATAAAGTATACATGATAGGTGTTTCGTTTATAAACCAAATTGATAGCATATAAACAAAAATATATACATATATATATATATAATATATTTGTGAACATTTTAATGAATTTTCCTCTTTGGTTAGCTATTTATATATTATAATATAAATATTTGCAATAATATTCTGAACAAATTATGAACAAATTATGAACAAATTAGGAACAAAGTATGAACAAATTAGGAACAAATACTGAACAAATTATGAACAAACTATGAACAAATTATGAAAATTTAGTTGTACATGTCAAATTATTAATAAAGGAACACATATATATATAGTACATACTTATATATATGTATATATATATATATATATACATAAATTATTCATATATCTTTAAAATAGCAAGTTATAAAAATGGAAAAGTTAAAGGGAGCTCATTTAGTTTGTACAAGTGATAATAAAATTGAAAATACAAAATTGAATAGTAAAAAAAAGTATAGTAATTTAGTTCGAATTTTTAAAGAAGAAGTTGATTATTTAAAAAAAAAAAAACAAGAAGATATAATTTTCGAACAAAAAAAAAAAGAATTATTAAAAATGTTACCATTGATACGTAAAGAATCTTCATGTGAATTAAATAACTTGACACATAGTTTTTCCAATCAGACAGATAGTAGTGATGATATGGGTTTTTATAATAAAACACCTCATAGAACTGAAGAAGACAATTTTAAGGAAAATAATAATTATATGAAAACTTCATATAGTACAAAAAAGCGGGTATATACTCCTTGCAATTATGATAAAACCGATATTTATAGTGATAAAGAAAAAGAAGATAAGATATCTTTATACACTACACCAAAAAGATGTAAAAGACGTAATATTACCAAAAAGGAATCATCTAATGTGAAATCCAGAGGTAGTAATAGCAAAAAAAAAAAAAACTTATGTGATGAATTAGTTAATATACGTACACCTGTCAAAAGCAAAAATGAGTATTTAATTGAAAAGGAAACATATGAAAGTATCACTAAAGATAAATGGCTTATGAACGAATCCAATATGAATGAATTACCAGAAAATATTAAAGATGAATATGTCTCTTATTTGTGTAGTCCTTTAAAAAGAAGTGAACGTTTAATTAAAAGTAAAATTAATAAAATGCTTAATGAAAATATAGAACAAATAAAACAAGAACAAATGGCTTCAAATAGTGATACACATAAAAATAGTTGTACCAATAGTGATGTATTAAATAATGATGATAATTCATCAGTTCATTGTGATTTTATTCCTGAAGAAGAAGAAAAATGTTGGGATGAATTTTACACACAAAGTATTGACAAAACTAGACCCTTTACTGGAATTACTACAGAACTAGCTGTTGATATAATCACAGAAATGTTAAGATCAAAAATAAAAAAAATCAAAATTAAAAATAAAGAATTTTTCTCACCAATTAGTGAAAATGATACTATCATGGAAATTGGACATGGAAATCATCCTTTGGCTGTTCAAATGTTTGAAAAATGGGGAACAGTTGGTAGGTATGTTGGTATAGAATTTAGTGGTGAAGCTAGTAAAGAAGCTCTTAAATGTGATAAATTAAAAAATTTGTATCTTATGAGAAAAGTAGAATTTATTAAGATACTAAGCATGAAATATTATAAAGATAATTATTTAAATGGTGTAGTTGCTGAATCAAATATTTCTCCAGTGAATACTAAAACAGATTTTATTGAATTATATACTTTCAAATATATTTTTGCAAAAAGTACTTTAGATTATATAACATGCCGAATGGATGACATTGGAAATAGTTGTGATTGGGAAGAAGATCTGCAAATTTCACCAACAGTTGTTGAAATGTTTAATAGTTTAGCAGATTCTTTGCAAAATTGTAAAAAGGCTAAAAATAATTCTTATATAATTTTTGTCGAGCCAAGTAATTCATCCAAATTTAGAGATCATATTTTAACCATATTCAAAGTTATCTATACAGCTACATTCAAATATGGAAGTTCTGCTAAGTATTTAAGATTATATAAATTATTAAACCATAATAAGGCATGTGGTTACATGCTTGAAAAAAGAAATGAAGTATATGAAAGTTTTGAAGAAATGAGACATGAATTTTTAAAACTAATTTTGAAATCGTCCATTACAAAAAATATTGACGAAGTAGATTGGTTTTTACCTACACAAGTACCAAAAAGATGGTTAAGTAGGAATCCAGCAGATATAGAATATTTGGTCAAGTTGGATAGAAGTCACTTTTAAATGGATTTATATATAAATCTATATATAATATTTATGTGTGCACTCAAACATACATATATAAATAAATAAATATATATATATATATATATATATATATATATATATATATATATATATATATGTGCGTGTGTGTGTGTTTTTTTTTTTTTTTTTTTCTTTTTTCCTGAACTGAAAATTTATAAATGTTCAAATTTTCTTTTATTTTTCCTGAACAAAATATATGTTTATATATGTATATTTATATTTTTCGCCTGAACAAGTAATATATATTATTTTTTTTTTGCCTGAACAAGTAATATATATTTATATATGTAAATTTATATTTTTTGCCTGAACAGAAAAAAAATGTTTTTATTTTTATTTTTATTTTTACCATTTATTTTGTGTGTGTGTGTGTGTTTATTTTGTTGCATGAAAAAGAGCTGTTACTTTATTTTCTTTTTTTTTAAATGTATACTTTGTTAAATGAAAAATTTATAAAATGTTACCTTTTTTATAATATAATTAATTTGAGAATGTTTGAAGAAAAGATCATTTAAAAAATATATATATATATATATATATATATATATAATATGAGAAGGTCATATAAAATTTACAATTATCATTCTATAGAATGAAAAGGTCTTAAATAAATTAATATCTTATATCAAATGGAATTTTGATAGGAGTGGCATTCTTTTTTTCTTTTTCATGTGAAAAATAAGTTTCAATAACATTGAAGCTTTAAAAATGAAGGGGGAGAAATGTAAAATTGATATGGAAATGTATTTTATTTTATTTTATTTTTATTTTATTTTTATTTTATGATTATTATTTTTTTTTTTATGAGTGATCGATCTTCTATTAATTAAAAACAATATAATATTTATAAGTACTAATAATTTTTATTCGGTTATTCTTAATTTTTGTACACATTTTTATATTATTCCTATTTGAAAAATAAAAGAAAATAAAAAAAAATATATTTTGCGTATGCTTTGTTAAATGAAACATAAATCAAAAAAATTAACTTTAAATGTTTAAATTAGCATTAGAAAATAAAATCGGTTATATTTTATGATATATATATATATATATATATATATACATAGGTGTATAATAATTATATATAACTTTTTGTATATATTCTAATGAATTTTCGAAATGTTAAATATATGAAAAGATTTTTTTTTGAGAATAACATATTTAATATGTGAAGCATTTTTGAATTGTTAGTATTAAGTATAAAAAAAAATCAGAAAAAAAATTTTCTTAGGAAAAATATAGCTTTTTTTTTTTTTGTTGTTGGTTAAAGAATATACAACTATTTAGAGTTGAATGATAATATATATGAAACAATATTGTAAATGGGAATATGTTATGGGTATATATACCAATTTGTAAAATGAATTAAGTTGAGAGAAGTGCTGCAACTGTATATTATAATTTTTTTTTTTTTTTTTTTTTTTTTTTCCTTATTTCATTTTATTTATTTTGAAATTTGACAAATATTAGGATGTTTTTTTTTATTTACTCAAAAGAGAAAAAAAAATATAAGAATGTATTGTTGATTTTTTTTTTATATATAATTTTTTTTGTCTCTAAATCTTATAGTGGAAAAACACTAACATGTAATTATAGGTATATAAAATATATGTAACAGTAAATAAAAATATACATATATGTATAATTTTTAGTATGTACACATTTTTTTTTTTTTTTTTGTGTTTATATATTTAGCTTTACTTATTTTTATAGCTTAATTCCTTTTCACATTAAAACAAAAGAAAGGTTGCCTTTGAATTTTATTAAAAATGATTTATATGAGATAAAGAGGAAGCAAAGAAGAAAGGAAATATATTCATCTAATATAACAAAAACGTTTGAAAATACGATACCTGAAGAGTATATTAAATATAACATTCCTGAAGAGCCAATGTAAAAATGATATAATATATATATATATATGTATATACATATGAGTGTGTACTTATATATATATATATATATATATATATATATATATATATATGTATATATAATTTTCTTTTTGTAGATATCCGTATATATCAGTACCTGACAATCTGTATACAAAAACGTATAATGGGAATAATAACGATAATGGGAGCGATAAACAAGAGGAGGACAAAAATTGTCCTAAATTAACACATGGTATAAAGAAAATGTCTTATGAAGAATATAAAAAATGGAATGAAGAGAAAATGAAAGAGAGCAAAGACTTACCTGAACCAACGATAGATGATTATATTGAAGATGTGGAATATGAGAAATATATACACCCTGCTTTAATTAAAAATGTGGATGTAAATAATCCAAGATATTCACTTTATTTTTTAAAAGATAAGATAAAAAATGATATGGATCAATGTGCTACGTTAAATTGTTTTGATAAAAATGATTTAGAACATGATCTTACAGAATATGATGCTGCATTTAATGGTATAGGTCCATGGCCTTCTACAGATGAATTAATAAAACATCAAAATAATATAGAATATGATAAAACAGATATGGAATTAGAATATAATATAACATATGATAAAACAGGTTATTATCAATATAAAGAAAAATTAATCAACGAACAAATGAAAGGCATTAACAAGAAAGATATTAACAGAAATGTTTCAGAGACATTACATAAGGGTGCCACTACTATACAAAAGGATCCATATGCTGATAAAGAAGAAAATAATAAAAATTGTATGTATAAAACTGAGAGTAAAAATAATATCAATAGTAATAATGTGCTTACGAATGATGATTTATTTGATCTATTACATAAAGAAAAAAATATCACTACAAATGATGTTAGAAAATTATATTATAAAAAAGAAATAAAAAGTATTAAAGAAGCAAAAGAAGAAATTGTAAAATGGAATGAAAGAAAAACGGTTTCACGATCTAAATGGACTTTAAGCAAAGATGAAATTAATTTATTTCCTCCATATATAAAAAAGTTATATTATCAAAAATATGAAAAATATGCAAAAGAAAAAAATGAAGAAATAAATAATATACGTAAAAATAGTGCAGGTAGTCAAATGTTTATGGATATGAAAGATGCATATGATAATAAAGAAAATTTAACCTCATGGCCAAGTGATCATATGAACGATAAAATGAACAATATAAGTGATATTCAAATTCCGAGTGTTAAGGTTGGTCGTTTAAATGAATTAACCAAATTGTATGGAAATAATCCATCACCAGACGATATTATAGATGATATGACAAATAATATAAATAATAAGTCCTTAAATAATATGATAGATAATATAAGTGATCAGATGAAGAACGATCCAACATTTGGACAAGAACTTAATGATAAAGAATCACAAAATAAATACACGAATTTTCGATTATTAGAAGATAATGTTTTATATACTAGAGCCAAATCTCCAATCAATGAAATATTATATGAATGGGATGATCCATTAAATTGTTTATGGAGAAAAAGAACAGAAGAAGTTATCAGAGATGTAATTATGTATGATTATCCATTTAAAGAATTAAGAAGACCATCTAATTTAGATCTATATGATGTTACATGGTATGCTGGGAAAATCGATATCTTCGTTACAGTAGAAGAAGGAAAAAATTATAAAATTACACTCTTCGATTTAAAACAACTCGTCAAAAAAATTGCTGAAAGATTAAAAGTTCTAGAAATTGATGATGAAATAGTAATTTTGCCATTCTTTGAATTAGTTGTATCATCTTTACCTAAAAAAAATATATTAATATGTAGAAGAGACTGGAATAATAATATAGGTAAAGAAGTTGTCGTCTTTTTTAAAGATAACATTCTTCAACCTGTCGAAGGAATATTACTAGGATCCCCAAGTGTTTTTCATGTAATTATTAATCTTAATAATCAAAAAATATTAAACCTTGTAATAAATAACATTGACAAAATTATTTTGAAAAATACCGAGGATGAGTTAAAAGATAATATTATTCTAAAAGCTGCAATAAGTCAAAATGAAAATGTAAACATAAATGAACAAAATCGTAAAGACATAAATGAAAACACAAATTTAGAAAATGATATTAAAAAAATTGATGACGAGGATATTTACGATCAAGTAGATAATACATTTGATAATAAATATGATAAGCAAAGAACGAAAAATGAATTTAAAGATATCGAATTTGATGAATTAGACAAATTAAAAAATGCTAACAAAACATCCAAGGACAAACGGGTTAATGTGATGAAAAATATTAATAATATAGATCAGGTGCAGGATGATATAACTAATGTTATAAGTGAAGAAGATGATCAAGAGGACGAAGAGGCAGAAGATAATGACGAATATGATGATGACGATATGGATAATGATGTGGATAATGACATGGATAATGATGTGGATAATGACATGGATAATGATATGGATAATGATATGGATAATGATATGGATAATGATATGGATAATGACATGGATAATGATATGGATAATGATATGGATAATGATATGGATAACGATATAGATTCGTATGACAATGATTATAACGATTATTCATCAGGTGAATAAAAAATAAAAAAAATAAAAATAAAAAAAAATAAAAAAATAAAATAAAGTGTAATTTATCGGTATATTTTTGCAATGTTTTAATATATATATATATATATATATATATATATATATATATTTATTTATTTATTTATTGATTTATTTTTTTGTGAATTTAAAAAATATATTTTTTATCATTACATTTTGTATAAAAAAAATTATGAACAAGTCATAACAAAAAAAAAAAAAAAAAAAAAAAAAAACTTTAAGTAATTACAAAACAAATAATATATTTTGTTTTTCATTTTGATCATAAACATTATGCTTTAATGATTTAAATAAAATTTTTTTCGTTTTTAAAATTGGGCTTTATATATTTTATGACAGTATCAACTTTATTAATAAATTCTTGTGCTCCTTGCTTTTGTTTAAAGTTTTTTAAATTTTTATAATATTCATCATGTAATATAGAAAAATATTTGAAATTCTGATAGTAATAATCAAAAAATTGTTGATAAAAAATATGAATATGGTCTTTTGAAATATGTGGGTTGGTAAAATTGGAATATATTAATGACCTTAATAAGACAAGTAGTTGAAAAGAATGTAAATTAAAGATTTTAAAATTTTTATAGACAATAATATAATATATATTATTATAATGCACAAAATTTTCTTCTTCCCAATGATCTATATATATATTCATTTTACGTTTACTTTCAATTAATTTAATATATTCATCTCTTTTATTAAAAATATGTTGAATATCTTTTTTGATAATGTACCATATTTGATTATTTTCCATAATTTCAATATTTAAAAAGGAATAAATATCCATTTCAGGATTTATGTCATATTTATTACCTATTAGTAATATATAATTATCACATAAAGATAATGCATAATCATTAATTCGATTTAATTCATGTTGTGCTTTATCGATAAAACAAAATGAAGTAACACTATTTGATATATTATTTTTTGGTAAGTTATCGATATTTATATTTCCATTTAAATTTATATAATCATAATATTTATAACTATCTAATGTATATGACATATCATTTTTTTCATGTGCATCAATCGTATTGTTTTGAAATGATGTACTATCATATATACACTTATTTTTTTTTGTAGTTGCTTCTATTTCTTCTTCTTTTTCTATATAATGTGGATAGATTGTATATGATAAATATTTTGAAATAATACTATGTGCGGACAAAGGTAAGGATGTAATAAAAAAGTCCTCTTTCCAAATATTTTTTATTTTACTTTCTTTTTCTTCTTTTTTTTTATTATTATAATAATTTTTCATATATATATTCATATAATTTTGCAAATCTGTAACTATTTCATTATATGTTGTTACATTATAAAATACCATTATTATATTTTTATACTTTTTTTTATATTCGTTCAAATTATATGTTGTTAATATAGGAGCAAGGTAACAAGCAAACTGTGTGTCATAGTGTGTTGTAGAATTTATCCACAATATATCATTCGGTATTTTAATATCATCTTCTTCATAAATATTATTTTCTGAATATAATTTTTCAACAATATTCATTTCATATAGATCCTTATTTTCATTCATATTATCTATTTTCATATTTACCTTATTTATATTGTCTATTTCTTTATTATTATTATTATTATTTTTTTTTTTACCTGACTTGTTCAACATTTGCCTGAACAGTTCATGTAATTTTTGAAAAAAAAACTTTAATTCTGATTTATGCATATTTGAGCAAATGATGAAAAGGTTTTCATTTTTACAAATTGTGTTGATTAATAGATTTTCATAAATTAAAGAAAGGAGTATAACATTTTTTGGTGTATCTTTTTCTCCGATTACGCATATTTTTTGTCCGTATTTTATTTTATTGAAGATATCGATTAAGAAGATATTACTGTGTAACTGTTTTTTAATGGATCGTTTATGATAAATTTCTTTGTTATCATGATGAAATATATTTAATTTATTATGTTTTGAGAATAAATATTTTAAATATTCATATGGAGAGTATACATTTTTTTTTTCATTTATATTAATATCAACAATATTATTGTTGATATGTTTATTTTTTATATTTTTTTCATAAATTTTTCCTATGATTGTATTATTTTGATTAATTTGTAAAACTACACCAAAGGAATGATCATCTAAAGAAATGATATCTCCAATTTTATACTTTTTGTTTTTATCATCTTCTTTTATTAATATTTCTTCATATTCTGATATATTATTTCTTTTAAGAATTGGATATTCTTTGAATACTTTTGTTAGTTCTTCTTCAAATACATTCTTTTCCCTTTTGGTTAAGTTAATATTTGTATTATATCTTTTATTATTATAATAGAACATCGAATTATAAACACTTTCATAAGCCTTATCATTTTTCTTTATTTTACAATGTGGGAAAAAAGAAAAGGACATGACATAATTTTTTTTAATATAAAACAGTTCCCTTTTCAATAACATGATTTTATTGGGAATCTTCTGAATTTCATAAACAAAATGGATAACTATAATACAAAGGGATTTATAGGTGACATATATAAACTATTTTTATACCTTATAAGAA
>NC_033658.1:1439071-1440326 GCF_001601855.1 Plasmodium reichenowi | reverse complement strand
AAAATGTAGAAGTGTGCCAGGTTTCAGAATATATATATAACCAAACGGGATAAATAGAATATGTTATATATATATATATATATATATATATATAAAGCAGTACACACATTTATTTTAGTTACCCCATAAAATGATATACATATATAAATATACATATGTATATATTTATTTACATAATATAATATGTCACTTATTTGTAATATTATACACACATTATATATTACAAAAAATATATTAAAATTCGTTAGATGGTCTCATGAAAATAATAAAAATGAATATGTTAGGAACAAAAAAGAAAAAAATAAATAAATAAAATTTCTTATATATATATATAAATAAATACAGAGGGAGAGAGAGAGTGGGAGGGACCGTAAAATGAACATTAATTATTACGTTATTAATTTTTTAAATAATATATTATTAGTCTTTAGAAGAAATATAAAAATGATATGAAATAATATAATATTACGAGAAATGCAAATTATTATTATTTATATATTAATACAATACGTTAAAATGAATAAAAAAAAAAAATGTAGACATTTGATTTTTTTTTTTTTTTTTTTTTTTTTTTTCTCCATAATGATAATGTAAAATTTAGAGTACATAAAAAATTGGATGAATATGTATATATACATATATATATATATATATATATTTTTTTTTTTTCAAATAAAAAAAAATGAAGAATTATCCCTATTTTCTAATATGCATTGAAATATAATAATATACACATATTTTTATTTATTCATTTATTTATTTTATTTTATTTCATTTCATTTTATTTATCCTTATGGAGGGTGATTTAAATAAATTAACATCTGTCGAGACGGAGTACTTAGAAAAAAGTGGGAAAAAAAGAAGACAAAAATCTATTATAGAATGTATAAATAATTATAATGAGGAAAATGTAGAAAATCATAGAAACCAAAATATTCTGGATGAAATCAATTCATATAATGATATGTCCTTAACAAAGGAGAGATCAAATGAGGTAATGATTAATATGACCGATGGTGAAATGTCAGAAGAAGATTTAGATACATTGGAGGTTATAAGACAATTAAGTTCTATTAAACTTGATTCTGATGAAGAATCAAAGGATAAGATTATTTATAATAAAAAAGAAAAAAAAAAAAAATTAAAAAATAAAAAAAATAAAAAAAATAAAAAAAATAAAAATACATATATTTTTGACACCTCTGATATAGAGTGTGTAGAAGATGCAATCATATATGACGAATCAAGTAAAATA
>NC_033658.1:1434110-1438971 GCF_001601855.1 Plasmodium reichenowi | reverse complement strand
TTATTTCATTTTTTAGAAGTCTGGATATTGTTGTATTCGCTTATCGTTACCACTACTAAAGCTGAGGAAAATAAAAGAATATAGGGTAAGACCATATAATAATAAATCAAGATAAATATAAAATATATACATATATATATTTATATATATGTTTTATTTTGAAGGAAACCTTATTACATGAAATGATCCACGCCTTTTTGTTTTTAACAAGAAGTAATACGAAGCATGATGGACATGGACCAGTAAAACAAAAAAATAGAAATAAATAAATATAAGTATGTACATATTTACATATATGTACAAATTTTAAATTAAGGAGTTTAAAAAACACATGTACAGAATAAATAGAGCTACTGGATTGCATATAACGATTTATCACACTTTTCATGATGAAGTAAATTTTTATCGAAATCATATATGGCGCTGCACAGTTAAAATAAAAAAATACAAAAGTATGACAAATATGTAAATGTATATATATATACAACACATACTTATTGAATTTTATTTTATTTTCTTTTTTCTTTTTTTTTATAAAAGGGTGTGTGTAGAAAATATCCACCCCATTTTGGATTTGTCAAAAGATCGATGAATAGACCTCCTGGACCAAAAGAAAAATGGTGTAAGCAATAAAAAAAAAAATTATGTGTAAATATATAAATGAATCAATATATGTATGTATATATATATATATATATATATATATATGTAAAATGTATTTAAATATTTTCCTTTTATATACTATATATAATTTTTTTTTTTCTTTATTTATAGGGAGAAGACATTCTTCTTACTGCTGTGGAAACTTTGTTAAAATTGAAGAAACAGATGAGAACAAAAAAAACGAAATGGTAAACATGAACAAAGCAGGAAATAAGATATCAAATATAACAAACGCAATACAAAAAAGGAATAACAAAAGAGATAAGGGTAAGAGAATATATGTTCTTTTAAAAAGAAAAAAAAAAAAAGAAAAAAAAAAGACATATTATATATATATATATTTTTTTTTTTTTTTTTTTATGTATTTAATTTACTTCCATAATTTCAACCCTTTAGATACTTTTGAAAAAAGGCAAGACAATAATAATCTTTTTGAGGACATGATAAATGACGAAATAATTATTTTAGACAACGAAAATAATAATAGAAATAAAAAGGAAGGGGAGGATGAAATTGATATAATAAATTTAATAAAAAATTTATTTAGTGATAATAAGGACAAAATATTATCCTTTCCAGATATTACTGTGGATTATCACAAGGCATTTGAAGGTAAAAATTATTTCGAGATAGATTAGATGACATGGTAAGACGTTAAAAATGATTATTCTTTGTAAGAATGAATATATATATATATATATATATATATGTATGTATTTATTTATTTTTATTTATATTTTTATTTTGTTTGCTCCATATATTAATTTTTCTATTTTCATTTATTTGCAGTTTTCTAATGATTAATTATTAAGTACAAATGTAAGAAATATGGATGAAAAAAAATTAAAAATAAAATATATAAACATATATGAAATGATAATATATAATATTTATATATATATAGTATATGCATATATACTTCTTCATTTTTCATTTTTCATTTTTCATTTTTTATTATTTTTTTTTTTTTTTTTTTTTTAAATATAACTGTAAATAATTTTAAAATTACAAACAAGTTGTACTCATGTTTTTATTATATGCTTTTTTTTTTTTTTTTTTTTTTTTTTGATGCTATCGATAAAATGTATACATGTATAAAATATATTTTTCCTCACAAAAGGATAGATAATGTTTACTTCCATACTTTCCTGTCGACAAGAGGTCTGTTATCTACTTTTTCCTTTGAGCACCAGTAATCTTCTACAATTTTTTTGTCTTGTGTATTATTAATATCTAATTTTTTAAAAATGTGATATTCAAAAGAAGGGTGATCTTTCATTTCGAATGGTATGTCAGTACCTCTAAATAACCAGACACCTTCGATGTCATAAGATTTATTTTCTCCCAAAACAGTAACAACGGCAAAAGAATATTTTGAGAAATTGTTTTCAAGTCTTTGTAAGAATCCACCTGCCATATTACATGCAACAAATGATATTTGACATTCATCTTCTAACTTATCATATTTCATATAATATAATGAGAATCCATTTGGATCATATGTTTTCCAGAAATGAGGCATGGCATTATTTATTAAATCTTTTTCATTACTAAATTTATATTTCCATTCATCAAGTGAGAAATTCGATGGTGGTAATAAATCTAATGGATTTGTTTTTTTTGGCTGTTTTTTTTCTGCCAAATCATCACTTAATAAATCAGCATGTTGATTATCAGCGTCATCATTATTTTTATTATTATTATTATTATTATCTTTCTTATTGTTTCCTTGTTTTTTTTTGGAACCTGTTGATTTATCTTGTGTGTTTTTTTTTTTATTTTGATCACAAGCAAACACATATTTAAATTGCTTTTGATTACATATAGTGTCATATAATCTATATAAATTTTTATATTTCAAAACTATAGATTCATTCAACGTACCAGAGTTTAAAGAAAAATATAATATTACACAGATAAAGATATCTACAACAGTTATTGAATTACCAACCATATATTGATTATATAATAAATGATTATTATAACACTTTAAAGTATCTTCTATATGTTTTAATGATTTCTCACAGGATTTATTATTCATATAACAACTCATAGGAATTTCTAATTCATATGTGTTGAAATCTACCCACATATTTACTTGTGCTTCTTCAAAAGAACCCTTACCTAAAAAATCCCCTTCTCTATGAATACTACAAAGGTATTTACAAACAGCATTACTTTCAAAAATTGAACCATGAGACGTAACCAAAACAGGCAACCTACCTAACGGAGAGTGTTTTAAAAAATCGGCTGTCTTGTCATCTTTACCAACTTCAAAGTTGGGCATATTTAATTTCACATTGCAAAATGATGCTACTGTTTGAACCTTCAAAGTTCTCACGTCATTTTTGGGAGCAAGTAATTTCTAAAAAAAAAAAAAAACAAAATAAAATATAATATAATATAATATAATAAAATGAAATATTTTAAATAGTATTTTGTTTTTTTTCTACTATAAAGTTGTTCTACATGAGTATGGACGCATACAAATGAACATATAAACAAAATATATAAATAAATGCATACATATATATAAATATATAATATATGTGTATATTATTTTTGTGGGGTGTACTTATTTCTTCTTTTTAAACTTAAATGCCAAAATAGGAATCATAAGCTATATTTTATTCCTATTTTATCATTCATTTATAAAATAAAAAAATATATATATGTATTAATATATATATATACAAAGATACATATAACAACCCATATAAATATAACATTTATATATTCTTTATTATCTTTTAGATTTTTATTTTTTTTTTTATTTTATTCTTACAAAATCCATTTTCCACTATTATTTCAAAAGAAAAAGAAAAAAAAAAAATACAATTCTTTGATAAAAATATAAATAAATATAAACAAATAAATAAATATAAATATAAATATATATATATATATATATATATATATATATATATATATATTTATCTATTTATATATTTTATTTTTATGGGATAATTCAATTCTATCCAATATCTTTGAAACTTCGGCTTGAAAGATATACAATTATAATTGTTGAATATACTTATGTGCTCTTATTATAAATGTAAAATAATATATATTTAAAAATATTAGATTAAAAATATATAAATAAAAATAGAACAAAATAAATATATATTATATTATATTTATATATATAAAGGTAAGGTATATTTTTATTTATGACATATATAAATATTATAGTAGTATTAAATTGTATATTATAATATATATTTTATATTTTATATTTTTTTTTTTTTTTTTTTTTTTTTTTGTATACAGGCATTCTCTTTTTCATTATAAGAAAAAATAAAATAATATAAATATTATATAATATAATATATTATATATTATATATTATATATAATATATTATATATTATATATATATATTTATAATATTGTATAAATAATATACATATCATATACTACATTTATATGACATTTATTATATATAATATGTAAGTTAATATATATATATATATATAATATATATATAATATATATATTATAATATAAATATATTTAAAATGATCTCAAATGAAAATGTTATGTATATTATATAATTATATATATATTATATTATATTATATTATATATATATATATAATATTATACATAATATATGCTTTTATTTTACGTGATTCATATTTATTTTATATAATAACGGAGTTGCCATAATCTATTAACAAAATGAACAATATTCTTTTATATTATATTATTTACACAACTATATATTATAGAAAATTCTTATTTTTTTTTTTTATTTGGTAAAACTATGACGCTCCTTAAAACATACATATTTTTTCATATTTTAAAAACTATATTTATTTTGTAAAGGAATAAAGTTGAACAGTTATATATATATATTAAACATGAGAACATTTAAAAGATTTTATAAGAACAATTATTATTATATTATATTATATTATATAGAAAACCTTCCGTGTTGTTTATATATGTCATTAAAACGTAATTCTTTGGAGATAGAAGAAAAAAAAAAAAAACCAAAAAAAAATTAATTGTAAGATATTAAATTGTTATACACATAAAGGAGAAAGAGATACAAAATATTTTTATTACAACTAATTTACAGTTTTTTTTTTCTTTCTTTTTTTTTTTTATTATATTATGTGTCAATAGTTCATAATTGTTTTTTTTTTTTTTTTTTTAAATTAATAAATTTATATTTATAAAAAAAAAAAAAAAAA
>NC_033658.1:1430811-1434010 GCF_001601855.1 Plasmodium reichenowi | reverse complement strand
TTTTAAAAAAAAAAAAAAGGAAACATACATATATAAATATAATATATATTTATTCATCCTGTGATAAGGAAAACATATATATACTGGAGAAAAGACTTAATAAAATTAAAGATTAGTAACTTTAAAATTTATATGTATATATATATATATATATATATATACATAATTATGTTTAAATAAAATAAGAAAAAGAAAAAGAAAATATATTATTTCTTTTCTTTATATTTAAAAGATATATAAAAAAAATTATGAGAATATAATAAATAAGTGGGCTTATATATATATATATATATAAATATGTCATATATTATATATATATATATATAATATAATAAATATAAAATTTATAATAATCCTACAAATTTTATAGTTTAAAAAATAATATATATATAATATTATATATTAATTTTATGTTCTATAAAAATAATTATTTTGATATGGTAACAAGTTTGTTTATAATAAAAAAAATATATATATAATTTTCTTCTTATGTATATTTAAAATAATATTATATATATATATAATTTTAACATAAATATAAATATAATATGTAATATATTATATATAGTATATACAATGTATAAATATTATATATATGTACTATAGAGGTATTTTTTTTTCATTATATAAATTTTTTATAAGAATTATATTTTTTATTATATTTTCTTCTAATATTAAAATATAAGAAATATATATATATATATATTATAATCATTATAGTATATATTTATAATATTATTATATTTTTTGTTTATACATTATTATTTATATATTTATAATATTTTAGTATGAAAAAAAGAAAAAAAATTATACCCATATAATATATAATAAATAATATTATATATATATATATATATATATATATAATTTAATAATAAATAAATATCTCTATAAATATTCTTTTCAAAATTATTTAATATTATTAATGAATACATAAATTAATAATATTATATATATATATAAATGTAATATAAATAATAAATAAAAGATATCATTAATTTGTTATCAATATATAATATATAATATATATTATATAATTATATAAATATTATACCCCATTATTATATTATAATAATATAATTATAATATTATATTATATAATTATTATATTTTTTAAAAAATTTAATAAATAATATCATATAATAATATATATAAATATATATATAATATTTCATACGAACATTTTTTACAATTTATTAAATTTTTTTTTTTTTTTTTTTATTTATATATAAATATAAAAATAATTATTTTATAAGAAAAAATACCCTTTTTGTAAATTGAAAATTAAAAAAAAAAAAAAAATAGAATTTTTTTCATTTTTATATAATATTTCAATAAATAAGAAAATAATAATAAAAATAATAATATTATATTATATTATATTATATATTATATTATATATATATATATATATTAAATAATAAGAAATATAAATATAATAATAATAATAATAGAAAAGTAAGAAAATAAAATAATATAATATTTTATAAATATTTTCAAGTTTATATATATATATATATATATATATATATATATATATATATATATTATTATTATATATTTATTTATAAATATTCAAATAATATAACGACAAGATGACAAACACAAGCAACGAATTAAAGCACTATAATGTGAAAGGAAAGAAGAAAGTTTTAGTACCAGTTAATGCAAAAAAAACCATTAACAAGAAATACTTCGGAAGGAAAGTTGCTTCCAAAAAGAAATATGTTGTACAAAGAAAATTAAGGAAATCTATAGAAGTAGGAAAGGTAGCCATCATATTAACAGGAAAACATATGGGTAAGAGATGTATCATAACAAAAATTTTAAATTCAGGATTATTAGCTGTAGTAGGTCCATATGAAGTTAATGGGGTTCCTTTAAAAAGAGTCGATTCAAGATATTTAGTTGTCACATCTACTAATATTTTTAACTTTGAAAATATAGCCAAGTTAAAAGATAACTTCCTTAACTATGCTCAAGATATTGATGATGATTCTTTTATTAAAACCTTAGAAATTAAAAAAAAACAAAAGAAACTCTTAAAAAATAAAAATGAAGCTCTCTTTATGAATAATGTTATTGACAAAATTAAAGAAATCAGAAAAGAAGATCCAAAGGTTCAGAAATTAGAAGCTATACAAAAAGATATTGGAAGTTTGTTAAAACCAGAAATTTTAAAAAATAAAGTCTTCGCTCATTACTTAAAATCGAAATTTACCTTAAGAAATGATATGGTTTTACACAAAATGAAGTTTTAAAGGTCCCCATTAATACACAAATGGATATATATATATATATATATATATATTTATTTATTTATATATGTATACATATATCTCTTATTTTTATTTTTCATTAAATTTTTTTTTTTTTTTTTTTTTCCACATCATTTTTATATATACCAATATAATCCTTTTGAAATTATATAACTTTATATTTTTATTCTTGAATTAAATTATATTGTTCTATACATACCTTATGTATAACGACTATAATACTAACTTACCAAAAAAAAAAAAATAAAAACAAAAAAAATAAGAAAAAAAAAGAATATTTCAAAAAATTTATATTTAAAAAAAAAAAAAAACATATTTTATTATATATGCTTTTGATCTTTATTTTTTTCGTGTCACCCTTGAAAATAAGGTGCCATTTATGATAATATGAAATATGAAAGTGAACGTGTGTTTTAATTTTTAAGACATAAACATATTCTCTTAATTCTGTTCTTTGTTCGTATATAAATAAGTCACGTAATAAATGAAATGTATTATCTTAATATATGATAATTATGGAAATGTTCACTAAATTAATTATATTAATAACAAAATCTTCCTTTATTTATGCAAATGAGAAAGACAAGTACACTTAAAAAGTGATTTTTTTTTTAATAATAAACTCATTAAAGCATATAATAATTTTTTTTATATGAACATAAAAAAGTAAAACATATTTTTCTTTAAAATGATTACAATTTATAATTATATTGTTTTATATATTTTATGTAGGTTTTTATTTTATATTATTTATTTATTTATTTATTTATCTATCTATGTATCTATCTTTTTTTTTTTTTTTTTTTTTTTTTTTTTTTTTGATGTTTTTAAATTAAAAAAAAAAAAAAAAATATGAAAAAAAATGAAAAAAAAAAAAAAAAAATAAAAAAAAAAAAAAAAAAAAAAAAAAAAAAGTTTAA
>NC_033658.1:1427344-1430411 GCF_001601855.1 Plasmodium reichenowi | reverse complement strand
TTTTTTTTTTTTTTTTTTTTGATGGTTTCAACTTAAAAAATAAGAAAAAATATGAAAAAATATGAAAAAATAAGAAAAAATATGAAAAAAATAAAAAAGAAAATGAGCAGAAAGTTTAAAAGGAAAAATATATATACATATATATATATATATATATATATATATATATATATATGTGTGTTCATATTATATATATTTTTTTATTTATTCGAATTGATTATAAAAACTCCGTTTTTTATGATATAGCCACGCTTATCTCCTTTTTTATAACAAGTCATTATCATCGCCCAGATCTCCTTCCTCGGCCTGAGCTAATTCCTCTTGTTGTCTCATTTTTCTCTCTTTTGCTTCCTCATTTTCTTTTTTTTCATTTTCATCTGGATATTGCATTGCTTTTATAGCATCAGAATATAACTGTAAACAAAATGCTATTCTCTTGTGAAACGTTTTCATAGGGTCCCCTGTTATATATATATCACTATTAGATTTGGACTCTACATATTGATTTTCATAATCAATAGTTCCTTCAATCACACCGTCG
This sequence comes from Plasmodium reichenowi, assembly GCF_001601855.1. Lineage (NCBI taxonomy): Eukaryota > Apicomplexa > Aconoidasida > Haemosporida > Plasmodiidae > Plasmodium > Plasmodium reichenowi. The sequence continues at coordinate 1,429,870 of NC_033658.1, read as the reverse complement.
TGAATGGCTTTTGCAGTTATTCCTACAACATCGAGGGACGACTCAATTCCGATCTTTTTGCCAATATCGTTCTAAAAAGGGGATAAAAATAAAACAACACGTAAGTAAATAAATAAATAAATAAATAAATATATACATATATGTAAGCACAAACATAGACATATTTATTTCTAAACAATTTTACAAAATATTCTGAACAGTTCAGGTAAAATAAATTCTATTTCAAAATATTACAAATATACATATATATATATATATATATATATATATATATATATTTTTGTCCAAATGTACAAAATATTCTGAACCGTTCAGGTAAAAAAAAAAAATTAATCAAAAATATTATAAAATAACATATAATTTTTAACACCCATACATTACTTTATTATTTTATTTTATTATTTTATTTTATTTTTTTTGTTTTATTTTTATTATTTTTTCTTTCTTACGATCGAAATTCTTGAATAAGAAAGATTAATTATTCTTAAGGCCGTTTTGATAACATTGTGGTGAATTCTCTTAATCAATAAGTAGACACCATCATGAATAAATAAGTCCGTGTAATTATTCATAACTTGAGCAAATTTGTTGATATCTCCATTTCGTACAGCTGATACAACATGTTTGTATGGAATTAATTTTTTGTACATGATTTTATTACTAAATATGGAACGGTCAGGTATATCTCCCATTAATAATTCAACAACGATTTCCATTTTGGTAGCTGCAAGTTTGAATCCTTTTGCGCTTTGAGTATGTTGTGGAGCTTTTCTTAAGGCTTGTGTTATTTTTCTGTGTGCTTCACTATAATCTAATTGTACAGCTAATATTTTCCCTATATAATATAAATATCTAGCATACTGTGCATTTGATGATAAATTTTCTGGAAAGGAAGTTTTACTTATAAACCTGACAGCTAGATCATATAAATTATGTTTAATATAATCTCTTAATATTAAATTTACTACAACTGTTTGTGTCATAATATCCCTATGTAAGCATGCATTTCTATATATAAATAATAATTTCTGTCGAACTTGTGATAATTTTCCTCCTAGCTCATGTATCCAAGAATAATAAAAATATACTTTCGCATTAATATAATCTAATGATCTTCTGTTTATTTTATTTATTCTATTTATTATTATGGTTGATAATTCCATACCTTCATCATAACATTTTTCATCAAGTAAATATAATAATATTAATAAATAAAAAAAAACTTCTAATTCTGGTAAACAATTCATATATGTTTTTTCGTTTATATTATAAAAATCACTAATTTCTTTATATAACCCTTCCTCATATATGTTCATATATTTATTTAATATATTATAAATAGGATAATTTTCTTTAAAAATTCTTTTTATTAAATAAATAATTATTGGCATCGACATATTCTTATCATTCCTAATACTTAATCGAATATTTTTAATATATTTCAACATACGTAACATATGCCTATTATCTTTATGTACTATAGCATTGTTAATATAATTAACGCTCGTCAACAAATTGTTTACAAATACTTTATTATCTCCATCATCTTTTTCAATTTCTTTTATTTCAACATCCTTCTCGGCATATTCTACTTTTTTATGTTTATCTTTCATATTAAAAAAAAAAAGAAAAAATATATATAACAAAAATAAAATAAAAAAAAAAAAAATAAAATAAAAAAAAATAATATACTAAGTGGATGTAAATAAAAATTTACTTATATTACACCTTTGATATTTTATATCCACAATATTCTCTCACAATATTATGAATATATAAATAAATAAATAAATAAATAAATAAATATATATATATATATATATATATATATATATATATATTTTATAAGACGACAAATGAGGTGTCAACCATACAAAGTGTAAATATAAAAAAAAAAAAAAAAAAAAATATATTTTATATATATATATATAATAATATAATTTTATGATATACTAATAATTTTTTCCTTTTAAAGTTCTGATTTTTATTCTTGTGTAGTCTCAAAATAAAAATTTTTATCCATATTAAGAATATGAATACATATAATATTATATATTTACTTTTTACTTTTTAACAATACATGTTCAAAGCCTTTCCTTTTTTACAATCATTTATAATACATATTTTTCTAATTGTGAAAAAAATATAAAAAAAAAATATGTATATAATATATATAATTAAAAATACACATATATATAATATATATAAAACTTTTTATAAAGAATTTTTTTTTTTTTTTAATTTACAAAATAATATTATATATATATAATATTTTTTGTTTATTTGATGGTTTCTTCATTTTATACATACATATATATATATATATATATATATATATATATAATATTCGTATAATTCTTTTTTTTTTTTTTTTTTTTTTTTTTTTTTTTTTTTTTTTTTTATTTAATTAAAAAAAAAAAAGTTTTTTTTTTTAAAAATATATTTTTTTTTTTTTTTAAAAATTTAAAATATATTTTTTTTAAATAAATATTTTTAAAAATTTATATATATTATATATATATATTT
>NC_033658.1:1418451-1420951 GCF_001601855.1 Plasmodium reichenowi | reverse complement strand
ATTTGTTGTTTATTTTTATTTTATGTAATTTTTTTTTATTTTTTTGTTTATTTATTTATTTATTTATTTTATTTATTATTTTTTTATTTTTTTTTTTTTCTTAACCAAATTGTTTTCCAAAAAGAAGAATCAAATAATTTAAAAGAAAATAATTTTTTTATTGTATATAATATTCAGCCCAAAAGAAAAATAAAATAAAATAAAATATGACCTTCTTTTTTTTTTTTTTTTTTATATTTTTTTTTTTTTTATGTAAACTTGGGATATACATATGTGTAAAGTTATAATAATGTTGACAGTCTTTTTTTTTTTATTCTTTTTTTATGATTTATTTTAAAAATATTGTTAAAGAAGTTATAAAATATACATATATATTATGTGTACTAAAAAAAGGAGAAAAAGAAAGAGAGAAAAAAAAAGAGAGAGAAAAAAAAAAAAGAAAAAACAAAACAATAATAAAAAGGACAATAACTTAAAAGTGAAGACAATAATGAGCAGTAAATATTTACATATATATTTATTTATTTATATATATATATATATATTTGCATGTACCTGGGTATATGTTTATACATTATATATCTTTATGTGCCCCATCAATCTAGTAATCTATTTCGAAGGAAATAATTTTTGTAGAGTATCCTTGATATGTTGAGAAATCATCTCTAGTTATTTTATTTGCATTTTGTTTATTTATATTAATATTTTCAATAGATGAAAAATCTGATTGGGCATCATTTTTTAAATTTTTATGATTTTCTGGTTCCTTAAAAAACAAATTTGTACCTATACTACTAGTATGTATACCTTTAAAAATATATTTCTTATTTATAATACATTGTGGACATTCATCAAATAATTTATTTAATGTTATATTATTAATTTCTAAAGGAATATTATCTATGCAAATATTATTACCCATATTATTATTTTCATTGTCCATATCTTTTTTTGTATTACTTTTTATATCATTATGAAAATCTATATTACAAGAATTATTATCGTTACAATCATTTTTATAATTCTTTTTATTCCCTGTTATTTCGTCCTTATTTTGTTCTTCATTTTTGGTTATCTCATCGACATTTTGTTCTTCATTTTTTTTTTTATTATCATATCCATGGTCAGATTCAATATATATTTTTTCTCCTTTTTTCTTTCTCAATCTATTTAAGTTTTTTATTTTTTCCTCATCATTATTTAACTGACGTATATTTAACATGACAAGGGTTTCTTCAACAGTACTATCTGAGTCGTCCATTTTTAATTCCTTAGAATTATGCATATCATAACGTAAAACACAAAAAATATTATAAAAATTAAATAAAGCTGGTTACATAAGCATATATATATATATATATATATATATATATATATTATATATTTTCAGAAGGGAAAAAGAAAAAAATCAATATTACAAAATGATCATCTTTGCCACATATATATATATATATATATATCTTTAATTTATTTGATATATAATTTAATCAATATTAATTTTTTTGAAATATAGAATATGTAAATAAATAAATAAATATATATATATATAATATAATTATTTTATATTATATTATAATAAGATAAAATATTTATTAAAACTACCAAATAATAAAATAATCCCTTTTTTCTCAATATATATATATATATATATATATATATATATATATATATATAATACAATATAATTTTTTTTTTCTTAAATTCTACATATATTTATATATATATATATATCTTACTATTAATGTTAAAATAATATTATATATATATTTTTATCTATTTATTTTTATTTTTTTGAATAAATATTTAAAAAGAAAAATTCTTCACGTACAAATAATTTTATATATCATATATATATATATATATATATATATATATATATATGAGTACTATTAAAATATATACATATTATTTATACATAGTACAACCCAAGAAACAATAATTGCAAACTTTTAATTTAAAATGTCTAGGATTATATATATTAAAAAAAAAAAAAAGAAAAAAAAAAAAGAAAGAAAGAAAGATTATGATATATATATATATATATATTTAACATATTTTATTTTTGGTTATATTAAATTTATTTCTTATAAGTATATCATTTTATTAAAAAAGGATGTGAGTTATAAATAATATTATATTATATCAGTCGACCAATTATCATATCTATTAATGTTTGTAGTAATATATTCTGTATATTTTACAAACATTAAAGTTCAATGAATTATACATACATATATTATATAAATATATAATGTGTGGCATATTCATTAAATAAAAATAATAATCAAAATATATATATATGTTATATACATATATATATATATATATATATATATATATATATATATATTCTTTTTTTTTTTTTTTTCTGTTTAATATTTATTATGAATAAACCTTTTCAAATGTTCAGGTAGAAAAAAAAAAAAAAAAAAAAAAAATCATACAAAATATATAACTATATGTATATATATTTTATATAAATATATTTCTTTTATAATGT
>NC_033658.1:1417412-1418351 GCF_001601855.1 Plasmodium reichenowi | reverse complement strand
TTATTATATTTTTTTATTTCCATGATGAGAAAAAAAAAAAATAAAATAAAAAAAAATTAAAACACACCTCGGACCATCATATTGTGAACAAACAAAAATATGAACAATATTTAATAAGTTGAATATTAAGAAAATAAATAAATAAAAATAAATAAATAAATAAATAAATAAATATATATATATATATATATATATATATGTGTTTGTTTAATATTCCATGTTATTAAAAAGATAATGGTAAATATAATAACTATACATTTATATAAAAAATATATTGTACCTTTTGACAAATAAATAAGCTTTTCATAATTTTCTTCATATTACATATAAAATATAAAAGTGAGGTTTCTTTTTTCTTTTTTCTTTACAACAAAATAATATGGAATAAGGAATATTTATTATATAAAAAGGAATGAGAAAGAAAAGAAAAAAAATATATAAATAATAAATAAAAAAATTTTCTTTTTTCTTTTTTCCTTCTTCTTCTTTCTTTTTTTGTTTTTTTTTTCTTATTTACAACAAATTATATGGAATAAGAAATATATAAAAAGGAATGAGAAAGAAAAAAATAAAATAATAAATAAAAGAACACCATTCGGTTCGGTTGCATTTTTGGTCTTAGTTTTTTTTTTTTTTTTTTTTCCCCTTTTTTTTCTTTTTGTGTTGTTAAAAATAATAAAAAGAAAAAAACAAAATCTTTATTTGTTAGAATATTATAATGTATATAAATATAAGATGTACCCTTTGAAATAATAATATATTTATGTATAAAACTATGAAATGTAAATGAGCAAATAAAAAAAAAATATATATATATTATGATTCTTATATATTTATTTGTACATATATTTAATATATAATTATACATATTAATGTTTTGTACAACAGTACTCTCTTTTTTTTTTTTTTTTTCTTTTTTATAATTCTTATAAAATATAT
>NC_033658.1:1416327-1417312 GCF_001601855.1 Plasmodium reichenowi | reverse complement strand
ATTTTTTTTTATTTTATTTTATTTTAATTTTTTTTTTTTTCTTCTTTATTTTTTTTAAAATTTAAATTTTTATTTTTAATATTATTTTTAATTTTAAATTTTAATATTTGTTTATATATATATATATATATATATATATATATTATATTTTTATGAACCTTTAATAAAAAATATATAAAATTATTAATATAGTAGAAATATTCTTAGGAATATAATTGAATTGATTATTTATATATTTGTATTTTATCTTATATATAAATATATATATATATATTTTTTTTTTTATGTATTAGTTATGATATAATTATTTAGAAGATATGATTTATAAGTAAGATCAGAAGAGGGTGGTTGTAGCCTTATTCTTACTTATATTTTTATTGTATTATTTAACAACTTACATAACATCATATTTGTGTATTTGTTTGTATATTTGTTTGTATATTTGTTTGTATATTTGTTTCAGTATTTATTTGTATATTTGTTTGTGTATTTATTTGTATATTTGTTTGTGTATTTATTTGTATATTTGTTTGTATATTTGTTTGTGTATTTATTTGTATATTTATTTGTATATCTATTTATTTATTATATATGTTGATGTTTATAATTCTTGTTTTTTTCTTGATGTAACGTTCCCGTGAAAATGGATTTTTACAGATGCCACTTCATAAAATAAAATTAGGAAAAATATAAAATAAAAATAAACTAATAATTAAATAATAATTAAATAATAATTAAATAATAATTAAATAGTATTATATATATATATATAGAAACCATTTATTTTTTTATAATACTATATACGAAATAAAGACGGAATCAATTTCTATATCTATATATATATATATATATATATATATATATATATTTCTTTCATTTCATTTTTTTTTTTTTTTTTTTCTTTTGAATTTACATATATATTTGTACTAATATATTATATAGATTCAATTTAGATATATTATTTTATTATAGATATTTAGAATTT
>NC_033658.1:1411587-1416227 GCF_001601855.1 Plasmodium reichenowi | reverse complement strand
TAAATTTATTAAAAAAATGAAGGAGACGGAGGTCGAAGATATAGATACGAATAGAAAAGATGAAAAAATAAAAAAGAAAGAAAAAATCGTAACTATGAAAAATGAAGAAGTGAAAAGTACGACAAAGAGTACGTTAGCCGATAGTGATGAGGACTATTCAATTATAACATTATGTACGAAATGCTTATCTAAAAAACTTGAAGATAATAAGAATCGAATAATCCTTGATAGTAAAGCTTTTAAAGATAATAGATTAAAAGGTAGATGTAGTGTTAGCTCAAATGAAGATCCTTTAGATAACAAATTAAATTTATCACCATATTTTGATAGGTCGCAAATAATTCAAGAAATAATTTTGATGAATAATGATGAATTAAGTGATGTATATGAAATAGATAGATATAAGTTGGGCAAAGGATCTTATGGAAATGTTGTTAAAGCCGTAAGTAAAAGAACTGGTCAACAGAGAGCTATAAAAATTATAGAAAAAAAGAAAATTCATAATATTGAAAGATTAAAAAGAGAAATATTAATAATGAAACAGATGGATCATCCTAATATTATAAAATTATATGAAGTATATGAAGACAATGAAAAATTATATTTAGTATTAGAATTATGTGACGGTGGAGAATTATTTGATAAAATTGTAAAATATGGTAGCTTCTCAGAATATGAAGCATATAAAATTATGAAACAAATATTTTCAGCTTTATATTATTGTCATAGTAAAAATATTATGCATAGAGATTTAAAACCAGAAAATATTCTATATGTAGATAATACAGAAGATTCTCCTATACAAATAATTGATTGGGGATTCGCTAGTAAATGTATGAATAACCATAATTTGAAATCAGTTGTTGGGACCCCTTATTATATAGCACCCGAAATATTAAGAGGTAAATATGACAAAAGATGTGATATATGGAGTAGTGGTGTAATTATGTATATTTTATTATGTGGATATCCACCATTTAATGGAAAAAATAATGATGAAATTTTAAAAAAAGTGAAAAAAGGTGAATTTGTTTTCGATTCAAATTATTGGTCAAGAGTTAGTGATGATGCTAAAGATTTAATTTGTCAATGTTTAAACTATAATTATAAAGAAAGAATAGATGTTGAACAAGTTCTAAAACATAGATGGTTCAAAAAATTTAAATCAAATAATCTTATTATAAATAAAACATTAAATAAAACCTTAATCCAAAAATTTAAAGAATTCCATAAATTATGTAAAATTAAAAAGCTAGCTGTAACATGTATAGCATACCAATTAAATGAAAAAGATATAGGGAAATTAAAAAAAACTTTTGAAGCTTTTGATCATAATGGAGATGGAGTATTAACAATGTCAGAAATCTTTCAATGTTTAAAAGTTAATGACAATGAATTTGATAGAGAATTATACTTTTTATTAAAACAACTTGATACTGATGGAAATGGATTAATTGATTATACTGAATTCTTAGCAGCTTGTTTAGATCATAGCATATTTGAACAAGATGTCATCTGTAGAAATGCTTTCAATGTTTTTGATTTAGATGGTGATGGTGTCATAACAAAGGATGAATTATTTAAAATTTTATCTTTTAGTGCTGTCCAAGTATCCTTTAGTAAAGAAATTATTGAAAATCTTATTAAAGAAGTCGATGCTAATAATGATGGATTTATAGATTATGATGAATTTTATAAGATGATGACAGGAGTCAAAGAATGAAGGCAAACAAATTTTTAAATCAAACCGGGTGTAATGTATATATGTAAATGATATGTATATATGTAAATAATATGTATATATGTAAATAATATGTATATATGTAAATATATATATATGTAAATATGTATATATATAAATATGTATATATGTAAATATGTATATATGTATATATGTAAATATGTTTATATGTATATATTCATTTAATATTCCCTTTGTTAGATATACATATGATATCGAAATATAAAGTTTTAATTTCCCGTAAAAAGTTTAATTTTTTTTTTTTTTTTGTTGTTATTGTTCCTAATATTTTAATATGTACATAAATATAATATAAATATAAAAATGTGTATATATATATATATATATATACATACATTTTGTTGTTTTTTTTCTTATTTTTGTTCACATATTATTATTAAACGTTCAATATATATATATATATATATATATATATATATATATCAAATGTAATATTCCCTTTATCCGTTATATCTGATGTGATATCATGATACATAATGTTATATTTATGACTAAGGGGTTTTCCTGTTTTTATAAAAAGAAGATACCCATATATTTATATTTATATATATATATATATATATATATTTATGTATGTATATATTTAGTTATTATTACAAGGAAGGAACCTCATAAATATACTAACATAAAAAATTGTAATATATTATAATATAATAATATAAAATAAGATAACATAAATAAAAATAAGTTCACATTTTATAGATTACATTTTAATACATCTCATGTACTTCTAAATCATCCTCATCTTCAACCTTTTTCTCTATAAGTAATATATTTCTCTCAAGTCTTTGATAAGCATTTTTCTTCATTTCTGCCCACTGTAAATCAGATATGATAGATGCATTTTGTGGTTTTGTTTTTTTCTTAAATATATTAAAATCCTTTTTAAGGTCATTTAATTTAATTTTAATATAGTTATATTTATTTTCACATAATTGCATTTGTCGATAAGGGCACATCTTTCTTGGTATAGTATATATATCAACATCACTAACAATTTTATAATTATTTCTTCCTTCTAAACCTTCATTAAAAAATATTTGTTCACGCATAGGTATTACATTCATATTATCTACATAAGAATATATAGAATATACATTATTTTGATTAAGGTTTAATGATGACAATATTTCTATTTCTCCAAATATCCATCCAAGTCTTCTTAATGTTGTACATGCAAAATAAAAATAATCTGATGGAATTTTATGTGTAGTATAATAAGTTAACTGTTCTTCTAATATTTTAGATCTATGTGTAATATAACATATTCTTGCATGTGCTTCGGATATTTTCGTTTCTTTAATCATGTATTGAATTGAATTTATTATTTCTTTTTCTTGTTCTTCATTATATTTATAAGCTTGTTCATAATACTTTATTTTGGTTTGACATAATAATATTAATTTATGTAAATAATCAAAAATGTCACCTATTTCTACAATTTCTTTTATTGTTCTTATTTTCTCTTTATATCTATCTTCCAATTCATAAAAGCGTTCGTTCATTTTGTTTATTTCTTTTTTCAAGTTGTTGTTATTTAAAACGATCTTTTGATATCTTTCATTTGTATTATAATTTATTAACGTAAGTTTTTCTGGATCGCTACATGCTTCTTCTAAGGTTAACATTATATCTTTCATCTTTTTTTCAAGGGTATTTTTTTCAATTTCCAGTTCATTCAATACTTTGCTTTTCTTGTAGCACTCTTCTGTAGTCTTTTGTATTTTTTCCCTGAGGTTTTTGTTTTCTATGAAAAGGTGACCCACATCAACATAAAGGAAAATATATGTATAAATAAAAATATATATATATATATATATATATATATATATATGTATATATATATATTTATATATATGTATCATTTATGTGTATGATTATTATTTTAATTTTTGTACCTTCCATTTTTATGCCTATTTCATTTTGCATGAATTCCATTTCATTCATTTTTTTTTGAAGGTACTCATCAGCACTTTTTACATTTACTTCTGCTGCGATTTGTAGTCTTTTATTTTTTGTTCTTATATCTTCAACGGCATCCTATATCAAGATAATTTTAAGAATACAAAATGATTAATTATATAATATATATATATATATATACTTTTTTTTTGAAGGTACTCATCAGCACTTTTTACATTTACTTCTGCTGCGATTTGTAGTCTTTTATTTTTTGTTCTTATATCTTCAACGGCATCCTATATCAAGATAATTTTAAGAATACAAAATGATTAATTATATAATATATATATATATATATATTATATATGTATGTACTTATTTTTGGTTTACCTTTAGTGAATTTATTTGACATTTGAGCTCTTTAATGTGTATATCCTTATTTGTTATCTCTATATCATTTAGCCTTTTTGTATTTTCTAATTGTTTTTTGATTTCTTCATTTTCTTCATTTATTGTATTTATACTATTATATATGTACAAAAAATTTGACCTCTTTAATATGTTCATCCATTTTTTAGAAGTACTTATATCTCTTATATATAAAATATAAGTATCTTCTTTATTTTCTTGAATGGTTTTTATTTGTATTAAATCTTCGTTTTCTCCTATTTCAAATTCGTCTAATTCTTGAATTATCTAAACTTACAATTTAATATAAAAAATATAGGTATGTTGAAATGAGGTTGGGATAAAACAAATTTGTGCACATACATAAATAAATATAAATATATATATATATATATGTGTGTGTGTGTGTGTATATATGTATTATGTGTTATACCTTTGTTATGTATTTTTTTTTTTTTTTCGAAGTATTACTTTATTTTTTATAGCTATATAATAATTAACATTTTTTATTTCATTTCCTTCTAACAAGAAAATAACATGCGGTTTGTAGTCTCCTCTTAATTTGTAT
>NC_033658.1:1408215-1411287 GCF_001601855.1 Plasmodium reichenowi | reverse complement strand
ATAAGAGAATAACGAATTACAATAAAATTTCACAAAAAAAAAAAAAAAAATAAAAAAAAATAAAAAAAAATAAAAGAAGAGAGAGTACACAGGTTGTATTTTCCTGTATTCTTTTAATGATAAATGTTGGAATACCTTTTTGATTTGAATTGTTTTAATTTATTTAATTTTTTTTTTTTTTTTTTTGTTATTTATTACATTTTATTATGGAAGGAAAAATTTATAAACGATATATATAATTGGATGGGCCATAAATGAACATACACTAATATTATATATATATATAAAAAGTTGTAATATAAATGTATATATATAAATATGTGTATATTTTTAATATTTTAACTTTTAATATTTTTAATTTATATATATATATATATATATATATATATTTTTTTTTAAGAGAAAAGTGTCTGAAAAGGAAGCACCAATAGGCACATAATAAAATATAATATATATATATATATATATATATATATTGATATGTATATATTTCTTTGAAGAGATAAGAAGCAAATATTCTTTTTCTTTTTTTATTTATATATCACTATATATATATATATAATTTATATCCCAAATATTATAGACAATAGTGTTAGGAATATCATGACATAAACATAAATTGTATAAAAAAATCATGATTTTATTTTCTTTATAAAAATAAAATAAATAAATATTTACATTTATATATGTACTGCTAATCATATGTAACATTAATATAATTTGCTAATAATATATGGCCTTTATTATTATAAATATTTTATATATTACGAAATATTTAAAAAGCAAAAATGTACATAGGTTTAACTTCGTTTCATAGTAGATCTTGTATATTCATATCTTATGTTATATATTTGAATTTATTCCTACATATAAAAATTTACCAATTATTTTTTTTTTTTTATTACAAAAAAGAATTGAGTAAATTAAGAAATATAATATAAAATAAAATAAGCATCAGTCTAATGATACATACATACATATATATATATATATATATATATTTAATATAATTCAAAATGTGCAATTTATAATATAATCAATATTTTTACAAAATATATTTCAATATAAAAGATTTGTAGTTATGAAAAAAGGAAATTTTTTTTTTTCATAACAGAGAAGGAAATATATAAAAAAAAAATTAAAATATATAAATAAATAAATAAATAAACATATATATATATATATAACATATTCAAATTTATGTTTATATGATTTAAATTTTACCAAGAACAATACGATTTTATATTTCTTTTTTGAAATATGATTATATATGTACTTTATTATATAATATTGTTTGAGACAGTTTGTCCGAGTGGTTAAGGAGGTTGACTCGAAATCAACTGGGCTCTGCCCGCACAGGTTCAAATCCTGTAGCTGTCGTATTTTTGAAATAAAAAAATATCTAAGGCAGCACAAATAAATATATATAATATATTAATACGATTAAGAAAAAAAAAAACTATAATAGTTCTTTTGTATTTATATATAATATTATAATATATTTATATGAAAAAAATTTAGTTGAATAAATAAATATATATATTGTATTACACTTAAAGATGATACATATATTCACTTTTATTTAATATTATATTTATTATAAAAAAAAATATATAAGAGAAAAAAAAATAATAAAGTAATTATATAATCCATGTTGCAAATAAATACAATATAAAATATATCATTATTTATTTTTGGTTTCTCCTTTTGTTTAATATTTTATTCGTTCAGTATACAACATATATATATATATATATATATATATTATATAGAGACATAATAATTTTACTATTCTTTTAAAAATAAGAAAGAAATTATTTATACACGACAATTTTTTTTTTTTATAAATATGTATAGAGTTAATTTCTTTTAATTATGGTTTTATAATAATAATCTTTGGTCATATATTTAAAAAAAAAAAATATATACATTTTATTTGTAGATTTGCTTTTTTTTTAAATATAGTGTACAAGTGCATGATATAAAAGAAGAAAAAGAAAAATAATAATACGTGTTATATATGTTTATTGTTTTTATTGTTAAATATTTTAAAAAATAATTTTATCTTTTCTGAAACACTTCCAATAATTATACAAAAATAAGGATACATGTATATATATATATATATATATATATGTATACATACATACATATTACATACAATGTGCTTATGATATAAATCTATTTAATATTATTTCCACATAAATAATTTTTAAAATATTAATATTCCGTTTATTTATTAGTTATTATGAAACACTTTTATTTCTTTCATAAATATAAAGCTTTTCTTTTGTTTTGACTGATTTTAAAAAGAATTATATATTCTCAAAAATTTACACATACAATTTTAAAATATATTTTAAAATATTCGATTTGTATAATTTAAAAAAAATATATATCATATATATATATAATGAAATAAATATCCTATTAATATTGACACAGATAATATAATTCTTAATAATATCTTGAAATAAAATATAGACATTTTTATTTTCTATTTTTTTCTTATTTTAAATAAAATTAATATATATGTATACATATGTGTATATTTACCTTCCTAGTATCATTTTAATTATATATTATGAAGGCTGTACATTTACATGAAAAAAAAAAAAAAAAAAAAAAAAAAAAAAAGAATATACACAAAAGATATCCCTCATAAATTAATGTATGTGTGAAAAAAATGTACATATATATAAATTATAAAAAATTATTCACATATTTATATATATATATATATATATATATATATATATATGTGTTTAAAAAAAATTATAAAATAATAATTTTAATGTAATATATGACCTTAATATAAATTTAAAAAGTTTTTATAAAAATAAAATAATTACGAATAAATAGATATTACATATATATGAATATATATTTATATATTTTCCGTTATGTATTTTCCTTTATAGGAATACAAATATAAAACATTATACATATTATATATATATATATATATATATAAATTTCCAAATATTTATTTATTATTTATTATTTATTCTGTTTTCTTTATGTTAAGATAGTTATTTGCAATTTTTTTTTTTTTTTTTTTTTTTTTTTTTT
>NC_033658.1:1392511-1407826 GCF_001601855.1 Plasmodium reichenowi | reverse complement strand
ATTTTTTTAATTTTTTTTTTTTTTTTTTCATTATACGTTTTTATAATATAATAAATATTTATATTATATATATTGTAAATATAATTATGAAAAAATTTTATAAGAAAATTTTTTTACATTCTTAATATTTTTTTATAATAAAAATTAATGAGAAAAAGTATATAAATACATATACTTTATTTATTCTATAGACAAATAAAATTTATATATAAATTATTTCATATGAAATATTTTTCATATAAATAATTTATTACATGAATAAAAATATGTAAAATATTATTATATATATATATAAATATATATATATATATTATATATATATTTTTTTTTTTTTTTTTTTCAACACCAAAATAATATAAGGTAATATAATAAAAGTCATATATTATTTATAATATGTATTATTATGTGATATATTATGAAAATTTTATATAAAAAAAAAAGAAAAAAAAAATTACAAAAAATGTAATGTAAATATAAGTATATAATAATTTAATGCGATTTCAAAAAAATTAAAATTTCCTCATATATATAATATATATATATATATATATATATTATATATTTAAATATATTTATGTAATATATAAATGTTCCTTTAATTTTATTAAATTATTTTATGTTTTGAATAGCATTATTATTTTTTTAGAAAATATGGAGTTATATATTGAGATATATTCAAAATATTTTTCTTCAGTGTTTCTTTTATAAAAATATTATATATATATTATATATATATATAATATTATTCACATTGAGCTACGATTAAAGTATTATATATTTTAAAAGTATCTCTACAATATATTGTGTCTGAATTTTTTTCGGCCTTAGAATATATGCATATATATATATATATATATATAGAATATTATATAATTATTTTTATTTATGCAAATTTTTTTTTTTTTTTACTATATTTATAATCATTACACATTTATTATTAATTTTAAAAAATTATTTTAATAAATGTATATAATTATATTAAAAAAAAAAAAAAATATATATATATATATATATATTTTTTTTTTTTTTTTTCATCTATTTAAAAAATGAATTAATAATTAAGCTTTAAACATAATATTTATAATATTTATAATATTTATTATATATATATATATATATATATATATATATATATATATATATTGTGTTAATTCATGCTCTGTTTTTATTTTATATTTGTGTTTACATATTTTATTAGTTATCTTCATTTATACATATATTTTATATCTGCTTATATGTTTTTTGTTCATACATATAAAATGCTGATATATTATTATATCGAAACAAGAAAAATAGAAGGTAAAAGAAAGGTAGTAAAAATAAGCAGAAAAAAATTTATTTATTTATTTTATATATTATATTCTTCATTTTAGGGTATATAAATGTAAACAATAGTAATATATAAAGATATATATATATATATATATATATATATATATGATTATTTTTTCCATATAAAGAAATATACATACATATATATAATATATTGTATACTTATTTATTTTTGGAAGTAGACATATATTATGAATATATATATATATATATTAAAAATAATTAATAATTTTTGCTTGAGGAAAATTGGAAAATAAAAAAACAATGCATATTTTAATATAAATATATTAAATACATATATATATATATATATATATATATATATATACATATATACATATTTGTGTTGTACTTTAATTTATTTATATAATATTACTTGTGTCAAATTATAACATTTTCATATATTTTATTTTCATTTTCCACCTCTTGAATTTTTTTTTTTTTTTTATGTTTTATTTTAATCTCACCCTTATTTCTTTTTAAAAAAATATCATATAATATTTTAATAAATAAGTTGTAAATAAAATTACATTATTTTTATATTATATTTTTTTTTTATTTAAGAAGAGGGATTATATAATTTTTATTTTAATATAAATTTTTTTTTCTATACATTTATAAATAAATAAATATATATATTAAGACAAATATAATGTGTTTATATATATATATATATATATAATTATCATAGATATATATTTTATATGAAAATATGCATCCATTTTAATTATATGTATGGAATTCATATACATATATATATATATACCTTTACATTTTATTTATTTTCAATGTTTTAAAATACAAGAAAATATATTTTGCTTCTGTTGGAGATTGAAAAGAAACACAAAAAAAATAAAAAATAAAAAAAATAACAAGCAAAAAAAATTAAAATAATAGAATTAAAAAAATATAATAATAATAAATTTTGTATACACATTTTAATTAAATAGCCACGACATATATATTTATATATATGTGGGCATATGCTACATTTTTAGTATAATTATATTTTTCATTATATATAAAGATATATAATAATTAAATTATATATATATATATATATATCTATAATATATATTTACTGTTTTTGTTATTATAATTAGCCTAAAATAATATATTTACAAGACATTATATATATATATATATATATATATATATATATATATATTATATGTATATAATATAAACTTTAAAAAGTGCCATGTAATTAACACCACAACCACATATATATATATATATATATATATATATGAAGAACTAAATTTTATAAGAACCGAACATGTATGTCTAAATCCATCTTGTTATAAAATACAATGGTTCAGATATGCATTGAAGTGAATAATTAACAAATAAATTTATAATATATATATATATATATATATATATATATATTTATATTTTTTTTTTTTTTTTTTTTTTTTTTTTTTTTTTTTAAAATGAAGTCAAATGATAATTTAGAAAATAACATGAATTTGAGTATAGGAAAAATAGATTTGAGTAATATTTATATGGACATATTACACATACATGAAACTCTTGTAAATCATATCCAAACCATTGTTACACAAGTTTATAATTTGATAGAAAAGACATTATGTGATCACATCGAAAGAAATCAATTGGACATATATATGTTTCAAGAAAAATATAAAGATAATAATATAATAGATGGAGATAAAGATAAAATGATAATTCATTCTTTAAATAATTTGAATAATAATTATTTTGGTAACGATATAAAGAATAAATTTATTTTAGAGAAGGTAAATGAATGTATATTAGATAATGAGAAGGATAAAAAAAATAAGATAAAAATAAGTTCTAAGAAGAAATATTTTGATGAATTACTAAATTTTGGTAATAAAAATAAAAATAAAAATGTAGAAATAAAAAGAATAACTAGTTCAATATGTACATATAAAAATGGCGTTGATGATGAACATGAAAATGATAATGATGATAATGATTATGATGATGATAATGATTATGATGATGATAATGATTGTGACGATAATAATGATTGTGACGATAATAATGATTGTGACGATAATAATGATTGTGACGATGATAATAATTATGACGATGATAATAATTATGACGATAATAATAATAATAATAACGATAATATTAATAACGATAATAATAATAACGATAATATTAATAACGATAATGATGATAATTATGAATGTATAAATATTGATGATAATAATCTTATAAACAGCATAAAAATAAGAAACGATGAAAATAACATTCCTTTTAATAATATGTATACGAGGAATCATCACGATAATAATTCTGTGAACTGTTTTATGAATATAAATAAAAAAACAAAGAAAGTATATAATAATGAATATAATAATAATTATTTTAGAGAAGAACAAAAAAACAATTTGTATGATAGAAAAAAACAAAAGTATAAAAAAAAAGCAGAAGATGTTGTTTATAAAGTAATGAATAATAAATGTATACAAAACGAAATATATGAAAATAAAATTAAACTACAAAAACATATAGCTCTTTTGGAGCTTATTAAATATGTTATTTTGTATTCAAATACAAATATAAAAAAGGAAAATACAGAAATAATAAAAAAAAGGGAAATTAAGGAAATTAACTCATATCAAAATGTGAATGTTACAAATAAGAGATATAAAAATGACTTGCATAAAAATGAATTGCATAAAAATGACTTGCATAAAAATGAATTGCATAAGAATGAATTGCATAAGAATGACTTGCATAAAAATGAATTGCATAAGAATGACTTGCATAAAAATGAATTGCATAAAAATGAATTGCATAAAAATGAATTGCATAAGAATGACTTACATAAAAATGACTTGCATAAAAATGACTTGCATAAAAATGACTTGCATAAAAATGACTTACGCACAAATAACACATGTTTTAATGACACTCATATGAGTATAAATCCTTATGATAACCATTACACAGAAAAAAGCAAAACTGATTTGAATCCCTGTGAATATGATAAGAGAATAAAAGATGAACATACAAATAGTAATATTAACTTATCAAACGTCAAACTTAAATATATTAATATTATAACTTATTATATGGATTTATTATCACCATTTAATAAATGTTATTCTGAAAAAAATGGTACAACTAATGAAGATCAAAAGAATTTAAAAACGGTATGTAAAAAATTAGATCAAATTGTATTGAATTATGAAAGTATTATCGACCAAATTTTAAAAAAAGGAAATCTAAATTATTCTGATATAAATAAATTGTATCAAGGTCCTAACGATAATAATATGGAAGAATATTCCTCATCCCAATTAAATGATGAAAATCAATGTGAAAATAAAATGGTACAGAAAAATATGTGCATAAATATTGATAACAAAATAAATATGAAGAACAAAAGTATTCCGTGTGAATGTACAAAATGTTTGGAAGGAATAATCACAAACAAGTTTATTGACACCACAAATAATAAGAAAAATAAGAAAAATAAAAAAAATAAAAAAAATGATGATAATAAGAAAAATAAAAAAAATGATAATGATAATAATAAAAATAAAAAAAATGATGATGATAATAAAAATTATGATGATAACATAAATAAAGATAATAACTTAAATAAAGATAATAACATAAATAAAGATAATATCATAAATAATGTTAATAATAATAGTAGTAATAGTTATAAAAACAGAAAGCACCATAATACATATATTAAGTGTTGTCATGCTTCTCATTTGTTTTCTACAAAAATAAATGTCCAAGGACATTGTGACAACAAATGTTCTCATAATATTAATAATAATACACCTGAAAGTATTGTACAGAACAATAAAACCATTTCCGATATAAAGCTGATGAATAATACAAATATATCAATAAATTGTAACAAATTATTAAATGAGAATTGTATAAAAAGCTCATGTGATAAATCCAACTTTCTTAATACACCAAATATAGTGGTGCCTAAATATTCTAATATTCGTCCTATTACTCAAAAAGATTCACTTTCAAATGATTTGTTAAGAAATAATAATTTAAGAGAAAAGTACTATCCACAAAATGATAGGAACTATTATAAAGAGAAAAGAAACACGAATTGTAATAATGATGTAGAGAAAAACATAAAGGATAATATTTTACATTCAAAAAAACAATGTAGTCATTTAAATAATGTTGATTATGATTCAGATAATAAATTTAAAAATGATAATACTGAAGGAATTAATAATTTTGATCAAAATAAATATCAAAAACATGATATGATACCTTTTTTTAATGATGATCATATTGTTAATTACAGAAATATTTCAAGTTCTAATTATCACAATATAAATAATATTCCTAATTATTTCATACCTTTAAATAATAATGATGAAAAAAAGAAATTCTTAGATACTGAAACATATAACTATAAGAATATAAAAATGAATAATAATGATAAGCACATATATAATAACATAAATAATGATGATAAGCACATATATAATAACATAAATAATGATGATAAGCACATATATAATAACATAAATAATGATGATAAGCACATATATAATAACATAAATAATGATGATAAGCACATATATAATAACATAAATAATGATGATAAGCACATATATAATAACATAAATAATAATGATAAGCACATATATAATAACATAAATAATAATGATAAGCACATATATGATAACACAAATAATAATGACAAGTACATATATAATAACACAAATAATAATGACAAGTACATATATAATAACACAAATAATAATGACAAGTACATATATAATAACACAAATAATAATGACAAGTACATATATAATAACATAAATATTAGTGAAAAAGACAATGATGTAATATATCATGAGATTGTAAGAAAATGTTGTAGAAATAATACATGTACCTGTTTCATTAATAATAATGATAATGTGGATGTGAATATTAATTTAAAATTAAACAGTGAAGATAATTCATTAGTTTTGTCTCCATCATCTTGCTCGAACGATAAAAGTTTTATAAATGACTTTAATGAGAATAAGGATGATATGCCATTTATATATAATCAAATTAATATAAAAAATGATAAACAGGAATATGTTATATGTGAACCAACAAAAAGTACTCAACACATAAATGAAAAGAATGTTCCAATAAATACATTTAATAACACGAATTGTCATTTTGTGAAAAATAGGAATAAAGAGGTTATTACAACTACATATAATGATAACATAAATATATATGATCAAATGAAAAAGAAAAATATTAATCAATTTGATGATCAAACCGTACCCACATCATCAAAAATATATTCAGATCAACATCATGTAGAACATATAAATAATAAATCAATTAATCAAAATTGTTTAAATATATTGACCGACAAAAATATTTATTATAATGATACCATTAAGAAATATGAAAATAGAAAGATGACAACTGATAATATAAGGTATTCAAATATTTGTGCTATAAACAATGGACAAAATAGTTGTAAGCCTAATGTTATAGTGAACCAACAAATATTTCATAAAGTGGATGAGCATGGAAATTTTATATATAATATGAGAGATCATGAGAACAGACAAGACGATAAGTTGTTATTAGATCAACTACACCTTGATTCATTATGTAAGACAAGCGACGGAAGGAACAAAGAACATTTTGGAACTACACCTCTTTATCATCATGTGTGTAATAACAAGTTTGTAGATAATAGGAACAATAATTACAGTGATGAGGAAAGTACATACGTAAATGAAATTCATAATTACATAAATAAGGATATTAATTATAACAACGAAAAGAATGAGTGTACCCATCATATGATTAATTATAAAAATGAAAAGAATGAATGTACCCATCATATGATTAATTGTAACAATGATATGGATAATTACAACCATCATATGGTTAATTATAACAATGAAAAGAATGAAAGTAACCACCACGTGGTTAATTATAAAAATTATAATAAAGAATGTAACCATCATATGATTAATTATAAAAATGATATGAATAATTACCAACATGATATGAATAATTACAAACATGATGTGAATAATTACCAACATGATATGAATAATTACCAACATGATATGAATAATTACAAACATGATATGAGTAATTACCAACACGATGTGAATAATTACAAACATGATGTGAATAATTACCAACATGATGTGAATAATTACAAACATGATGTGAATAATTACAAACATGATATGAGTAATTACCAACATGATGTGAATAATTACAATCACTGTGTTAATAATTATAATCATGAAGGTAGCAACGATAATACAGATAATAAATACAACGGTAATAATAATTACAGTGGTCATAATAACCATCATGGTGATAGTGATCACAATGCCCATGATAACTACAATGATAATAATTACCTTAACCCTTCAGGTAGAAATAATAACAGTAGTAATAATGAGGGGGGAAATGATGATGAAAGTACAGATGATAATGATGAAAATGATAAAGAAGAAGATGAAGAAAAGGATGAAGAAAATGAAGAAAAGGATGAAGAAAATGAAGAAGAAAATGACGAAGATAATGAAGAAGAAAATTACAAAAAAGATAATGAAGAAGTTTATAATCAACATAAAAATTGTAACAACCAATTCGTGAAAATTGAAGGTGATAACATTTTTGATAATAGTACTAGTAATTCTTTACACAATATATGTTATTCATATAAAAACAGATATAATGATTCTCACGTTTATTTAATGTCAGGTGAAAATGAAATAATGGCACACAATAAAATTTATAGACCTCAAGAAATGGACATACCTATAACACAAGATAATAGTTTTGTGTTTCAAAATAAAAATAATGGAAATCAGTATGATGCACAAATGAGTGATTTTTATAATTTTCATTTGAACAGCATGAATAGCATAAATGACACTAATAGTATAAATAATATGAATGTTATAAACAATATGAATGATTTAAATAATATGAATAATATAAATAATATGAATGTTATAAATAATATGAATGTTACAAGCAATTTGAATGATATAAACAATTTGAATGATATAAACAATTTGAATAATATAAACAATTTGAATAATATAAACAATTTGAATAATATGAACAGTATAAATAATATACACAACATGAATAATATGAACAGCATAAATTATACAAACAATATAAATAATACAAACAATGTAAATAATACAAACAATGTAAATAATACAAACAATATAAATAATATGAATAGTATGAATAACATGAATAACATGAATAACATGGTCACTATAAACAATATGAATAGTATAAACAATATGAATAATATACAGAACGTAAACAACTTATACAATTTTTATAATGAAAATCAAAATAGCATAAGTGTTCCAAATGTACATGGAGATTTTATGAGTGAAAAGACGAATGAGGAAAAGATATCCACAAATGATTTAGATACATATGAAAATCTTAATAAAGATATGATAAATGATTTGAGTATAAATATGAGTTTAAACAATTATAATAATGAAATGATGAATAATGAAATCTGTAGTTCTTACTTTGACATGTGTAACAATATGGACGAACCATACAATATCATGAATAATAACAATAGTACTAATAGTAGTTATAATAGTAGTAATAATAACAACAATAATAAGAAAAACGAAAACGAAAACGAAAATGAAAACGAAAACGAAAACGAAAATGAAAACGAAAATGAAAACGAAAATGAAAACGAAAATGAAAACGAAAATGAAAACGAAAAAGAAAACGAAAACGAAAACAATAACAATAACAACATCAACACCAATGAAAATAATAATTATATTAACAACAATAATAATGATAATAATAATAATTTGTTTGAATGCGATAAGTGTAATGTCGATTATGATATAATGAATTTTACAAACAATACTTATATGGATATACAAAAAATACTTCAAAATGATGATATATTAAAACAAGAATTTGCTAATATAGAAGAATGTTTTAAGATACATACGTCTCCTTCTATAAATTATATGAAAGTAAAAGGTAAAGGTGAATGTTGCCATCAAAATCAACAAATAATGTACGAACATTATGATGCAGGGAAGCATTCTAATAATAATTTTATAAGGAATAATGATGATATATACAAAAATTTAAGTATCGACGAATTTTTTCTAAATCCAAATAACATAGAAGCTAATATTATAAACAATGATATAATTAACGAAAATATTAATAGTGACATAGAAAAAATTATGGATATAATGACTTCAAATAATAATAATGAAAGAGAAGATAATAGAAATCATTCAAGACAGGAAGACGATAAGGGAAGGCAACAAACTAAAGGAAAAGAAAAATGTAAAGAAAAAGATAAATATAAAGAAAAAGATAAATATAAAGACAAAGAAATTGATATATACAAAGAAATAAATAATGATAAGATGATAACTGAAGATATGGGAATATATGGAGAACAAATTAATTTAAAAAAAAAAGAATTAACCAACTTTTCATCTTCATTCAATATGTCAAATAACAACAACAACAACAACAACATTAATAATAATAATAATAATAATAATACATTTGATATATCTACCAAAAACAAAGAGAAAAAAAGAAAAATAGATTCTCTAGGAAACAATTATGAGAATATAATCTCTTCAAATGATTCAAAAATCGAGAGCATACATGAGCAATCAACCTCAAGAAAGTTTCATAAAATTAATGAAGATAAAAGAAAAAAATATCAAAAACTTGATATAAGAACTTTAAATAAAAACGTTCAAAAGAACAAAGAAATATGTACGAATTGTTATATACACTATGATAATTTTAAGTCAAGTTATATTTTAACCTTTATAAACAGAAAACAAAAAAAACAAAGAAAAATTTTCCCTGTAGAACCTAATGAAAAGGATGAAGCATATATTGTACAAATTATAAAATATATTGAAAAATTAAAGGAACAAGATAAAATATTTGGAATCAACAAAAATGAGGAAAAACAGGAAAATAAAAATTGTTGTCTAAATGAAGGTGAACAGCAACAGGGGACGTTAAATATAAATACAAACATAAATAATTGTAGTGATAATATTATGAAGGGTAATAATATGAAGGATAATAATATGAAGGATAATAATATGAAGGGTAATAATATGAAGGATAATAATATGAAGGGTAATAATATGAAGGATAATAATATGAAGGATAATAATATGAAGGATAATGAAGTTGCTCATCATGATAGTATGAATGATCATAAGGTAATTAATAAGGATAATTCGAATGAAAACAATATGAATAATAATAACCTCAATAATAATGATAATATATATAATAATGATAATATATATAATAATGATAATATATATAATAATGATAATATATATAATAATGATAATATATATAATAATGATAATATATATAATAATGAGAATATATATAATAATGAGAATATATATAATAATGAGAATATATATAAGAGCAATATATATAATAATGATAATATATATAACAGCAATATATATAATAACAACAATATATATAATAATGATAATAATAATTGCAGTAATAACAATGTTAATATGATGAACCAATTTCCTTATGGTAATAATACAGAATATATTTTAAATAACAAACTTACATTTAATAACAATGATCCTAATCAAGATAAAAGCGATTTAATAAATGATATGAGTAGAACAAACGAAAATATAAAAAATAATAATATGAATAATTTTGTACAGAATTTTAATGAACAATTTTTTGTACAACAAACCAATTTTAATTATATAAATGACAACATTAATAATATATCTCCTATAAATAATATGAATAATATAAATGGTTTAAAGAAACATATGAATCGTACATATTCAAGATCTATAAGTATGTATGAAGATATAAATATCCCACATAATGTTGATTATATTAATTATAGTATAGAAAATGATAATGTATATGACGAAAATTATAATATAGTATTAAATCAATGTGCATCAAATAATGCAAATGTAACTATGTTCTTCGAAAATAACGACAACAAGGATAATTCAACAAAACCATCAGGGGATGTATATATGGAAGATATGAACATACCAAATAATATGAATAATATGAATAGTATGAATAGTATAAATAGTGTGAATAGTATAAATAGTGTGAATAGTATAAATAATGGAAACAATATTAACAATGTAAACATTATGAATAATATAAATACTCTTAGTTGTAATATAAATAATAATTCCTTTGCTAATAATTTATATGATAACAATATAATTTCTCATAATATGAAAAATATCATGTATCCATATATAAATAACAATATTACAAAAACAACGAATACATCTATTAATGAAAAAAACCAAGCGAATAGAATTAATAATATTCCCTACACCAATTTTCATAACATACAAAATAACAACGATGCAGATACTATGACAAATTTTCATAACATACAAAATAACAACGATGCAGATACTATGAAAAATTTTCATAACATACAAAATAACAATGATGGGCATACTATGAAAAATTTTCATAACATACAAAATAACAATGATGGGAATACTATGAAAAATTTTCATAACATACAAAATAACAATGATGGGGATACTATGAAAAATTTTCATAACATAAAAAATAACAATGATGGGCATACTATGAAAAATTTTCATAACGTCATGAATGAATATAACAGAAATGTAAATAACAAAACAAATTATGAAGATCTAGAAAGTGTAGATAAAAATATTTCACGCGAAAATAATATGTAGAAAATTAGATTCAAAAAAAAAAAAAAAAAAAAAATACAAATAAAAAAAATAAATATATATATATATATATATATCATATTAGTGTAATTAAATAATATACATATTTATTTTACACTTTATTTGTTTTATTAGAATGTAGTCTTTAATTTTGATACATCTAAAATTTACATAAACAAAAATATATATATATATATTTATTTATTCTTGTTTATACGAAATATTGAATTTTCTCAATCATTTTGTTTATACACCTTTATAAATATAATATAATGTAACAAATTATTCAGAAGTAAAAAAGTATATATTTATATACATAAGAAAATTATTATGTGATATACTTTTAGTAGTTAACAACTATGGAATATTTCCATTGTATATTCTTTTCTTTTCTTTTCCTTTATATTATTTTATATTATATTATATTATATTATATTATATTATATTATATTATATTATATTATATTATATTATATTATATTATATTATATTATATTATATTATATTATATGTACATATATTAAGAGGGTGTGTCTTCCTGCTCTTCATCTACTATACTTATAACATTACATTTATACTTTTTGTTACTCTTATAATTTGTTGGCTTATCACATTTATACGATTGAGGAACATTATTTAATTTTGTATCATTTTTCACAGAGTTTTCCTTAAAAAAAATTTTTTTGAGATCATTAATGTAACTTAAATTTTTCTTTTCTTTCGTAGACAAATAATTACGAGCATTATTAAAATTTATGTCTTGTTGTTTTTTATGTTCCAAATATGTTTGATATTCCTTTTCCTTTTCGTTTAAATAATCATTAAATTCTTTAATTTTTAAAAAATCTTTATTCTCAGTAATCTTCATATTTACAAGGTCGATATCAATATTAATCTCATCTATAAAACAAAATAAATAAAAAGCATATATATAATGAATATATATATATGTATATATTGTATATATTCATTCATTTAATGAAGAGCTTTACTAAATCGTTTTCCAAAAATTTCATGATATTTATTAATGATTTCATTTTTTATTTCATCATCATAATGAGAAAAATGTATAGACTGATTATTAAATTCATTTTTAATATCATCCTCAAACCAATCAATACTGTCATCGATAACTTTCGTTTGTTCTTCATTAATCGAGTTTTTTAACATTTTATCTCTTAGTTCAAAGGCTGACAAAAAAAAAAAAAAAAAAAAAAAAAAAAGGGAAAAATATGTTTATATATATATAAATATATATATATATATATATATTTATTTATTTATTTATTTATTTATTCATATGAGCAGTAATATACAGTTCTATATAATTATTTGAAACATTTTATATATATTCTCACCTTTTTTTAAGTAACTATTATTTGTATTAAAATAATATTTGTATAAGAAATTATTGGAACTTTTGACAGACGATATTAATTTCTTTGTATTATTATTATTATTATTATTATTTAAATTATTGGAACTTTTGACAGACGATATTAATTTCTTTGTATTATTATTATTATTATTATTATTTTGAGATGATTGAAAAAATAAATTATTTATTATATGTGATTCATATAATTGATTTTCACAAAAGATACAATTTTTATATTTTATTTTTGTACAATATATTTTTCCACAATATAGACAGTTTGCATAAATTTTATGATTCTGTCCATTACATATACATATTTGTAGATTTTTTTTTTTTTTTTCTTTTACATTTTGCTCATTATTATATTTGACAACATTATTTTCGTTCTCTATAAAATTTATAGCTTCTTTTAAGGAGTAATTATTTTCTTTTGCATTAAAAAAAGAAAAATAATTATCTTCTCTTTTGTTATCATTAGATTTTTGTTGCGAAGTTTGATTTTTTTGATTTTTGATTTCTTTTTCTAATTTTAACTGTTCATTTGTCTTTTCTATATCTAACATACTATGATCATTTATAGAATGATTTTTTATTAGATTATTTTCTTGTTTTATTATACCATTTTGAAATATATTATTTTTTACCTCATCATTATATTCATTTTTGTTTATGTGTTTATTGTTATCATCAAATATTTTTTTGTTTTTTCCATTATTATTTTTTGTTTTTGATTCTAAAAAAACTTGTTTAAAATCATTTGTGAAATGTTCATTTTGTTTTATTTCATTTTTTTTTAATTGACTTGATATATTATTTTGATATGTATTAACCCTTAAATTAATTTTTTTATCATTTTCAAAAATGTCCTGAAAACATGTGCCTACTGTTTTAATGTCATTACTATTACTTAAAAGAAAATTTTTGTCAGGACTATCTAAATTTGGATCACTTGAACTAAAAAATTTCTTTTTGCTATTTACTAAATCTTGAGTAAATTTTTTTATGTTACTTAAAGAAGAACACTTTGTATTTTTATTTTGTTCATAGAAAGATTCATTCAATAAAAAAATAGAATCATATAAATCATAAGATTTACAATTTAATATAGATATGATATAATTTATATCTAATTCGTCGTTTTTTAAATTAAAATATTTTACTATTTTACTTCTCAAGAAAGTTGCGTACTTAACATTTTCATCCATTATTAGTTTTTTATTTTTTTTTTTTTTTTTTAATTAAAATTTATCATCATTTGAAAAAAAAAATAAAATAAAATAAAATAAAATAAAACAATATAAGTTATTTACAAATAATTTGTTGTACGCTTTTTTTCTTTTTTTTAATACGTATACACTTGTATGCTATTATAATAATTGAGATATTCCAAAATAATTAATGGATAGCCTTTATATAAAAAATAAAAAAAAAAGAAAATATATAAATAAAAAAAAAATAGATATATAATATATATAAATATCATGCGCAGTAAATAATACTTTAACATAATATATATATCCATCCATATAAATAATATATATAACATATAAGAATAGATCCACAAAAAATATATATATATATATATATTACATTAAGTAAAAAATTCATATGTATTCTTTCATTTTAATTAAAATATAAAATATATATTTATATTTTTTTTCCCTTTAAATTATCCTACTTAAAAATTTTTAAATAAATATAACTTTTCATTTTGGTTTATTATTATAATAAACAAATGAAAGAAACGTAGAAAAAAATCAAGTTAGGGGCATATATATATATATATATATATATATATATATATATATATATATATATGAGAGAAAAAAAAAAAAAAATATA
>NC_033658.1:1377672-1391511 GCF_001601855.1 Plasmodium reichenowi | reverse complement strand
TATACATATATATATATATATTCTTATAAAAAAAAATATATTTATATATATTTAAGAATATGTGTATGAATGTACATATATGTGTGTAATAAATCGATATGGAAGTACATATATATATATATATATATATATATATATATATATATATATATACATATGTATGTGTTATTTTATTTTTTTTTCTTTACCTTTTTAAGTGCCAGGAACATACTAATTTTTGCGTCGTCTATGGAATTATGGCCATTTTCTCTCTTCATAATAATATTCAAGTGTTTCTTTGAAAGTTGAAATAAAGATGGTTTAGGATAGTAACCTGAATTACAATATATAATTGATGTGTCAATAACATAATTATGAGCTATTTTTAGAGCATGTAAATCATTTTCTAAAGAATGTCCTATAAGTATAGATTTTTTATTAAGAAATTTTTTTAAATGTTCTTGTACATCTTTTAATTTCGTAGTTACATTTTCTAATGTACTTTCATTAATTCCTGAATATAAAGTTAAATAATTTGTAATTTTATTATCAGGAATAACATAAGAATCATATATAATATTCATATAAGCGTCTACTACTGTAATTTTGGTTAATTCCCTTTGATGATTGGTTGTTTCACACATTTCACAATCTATACTGTATATATTATCTAAATCGAATTCTCCATAATTGGTTACATCTATTAAATTCTCTTCATTGCACGAGTTATTTTCATCAATAATTTTTTTTATATCATTACATTTATGCATATTTTCACCATGAAACCCCATATCATTATTATGATTATCATTATGATTATCATTATGATTATCATTATTGTTATTTACTTCTATTTTCTCATCCATATTTCTATTTTCATTGTACATTTCATTTATTTTGTGACTTACTAGATTACCTAAATTTAAATGATTCAAACTATCATCATTTTGTTCATTCTTTTTCTTTTTTCTTTTTTTATCTTTTTCATTATTTTCACCATTTTCATCATCTTCACCATTTTCATCATTTTCATCATCTTCACCATTTTCATCATCTTCACCATTTTCATCATTTTCATTATTTACATGTTCTGATGATATATGTTTTTTTGAAGATGCCATATTCGCTATATTACTATCTGTAGTTGTATTGTTCTCGTTTTTTTTCGTATGGGATGCTTTTATTAATTTTTCCAAAATGTCTGCATATATTTGAATGTGTTCTTGTGTAAATATATTTTGCTTTTCGAAATTATTTTGTTCATTTTCTATAGTCCCATTATTAATATGATTTTCATTGTTACATTCCATATTACTAAAATTATATTGATCATTATTTATATTATTCATAAACTTTGACATATTTATTTTTTTCTTTTTATATTCCTTAACTGAACAGTCATTATTCATATGAAGAACATTTATAGAATTCATCGTTTCTGTTAAATAAGATTTTATATCACGAATATTTTTGTCGTTTTTAACATATTCTATATCATTCATATTTATATACTCATGCATATTTTCAGTAGGATATTTATTTAATGCCATTTGTTCTTTAGTTAATAAATATTTATTTAAATTAAAAATTTGTTGTGTGTAATTTTTTTTCCTCTGTTTTAAAACAGACACACTTAATGCTTTTAATATAATATTATTATAATATTTTTTTAAACAACTTTCTGAATGTATTTTTCGGAAATTATTATTTCTTTGTAATTTATTAAAAACATTATCTGTTGATATATCTTTTACACAATAATTTGATAAATTTGGTACAATAACCATAATTAAATTATTTAAACAATCATTATTCTTTATATCAAATAATTCATTTTTAAATATATATTTTCCAAGCCTTAAATGTACTATAAAATTATGAATATCTTTTAAATATATATTTCGGTATCCATAAAAGGACACTTCTAATCTTTTCTCATTATCATTCCCTTTCTCTTCTTTTATATCTACTACTTTTTTCCGTTTAATCTTTCCTAACCTATCATTTTTTCTCTTCCCCTTTTGTTTATTCTTACCATTCTTTTTTCTTCTGTTCCTCATATTTTCAAAAGAACATATTAGAAAAGTATGAACAAACAAGGAACAAAAAGGTATCACAAATTAAAAACAAGATAGTAATTATATATATATATATATATATATATATATATATATTTATTTATTTATTTATCTTTGTTTATATGATATATATTATATTATTTGTTAATTTTTTTAATTTTTTTAATTTTTTTAATTTTTTTAATTTTTTTAATTAGCAAAAACTATAATGTATGTGGATAACATAATAAACGTTCACATTATTAACTGTTCTGTAGAAAGTAACATCTTTTTAAAATATTAAAAAAATTAACAAAAATTATTATATATAAAACAAATTAATAATCAATGAATAAATTATAAGGAGATAAATAAAAAAAAAAGAAAAAAAAAAAAAAAAGTAACAAATAAAATATAAATATATTCATATATATATATATATATATATATATATATATATATATATTCATATGTAAATATATATGGATATAATACATTTATATTTATAAAATATTTATTTTTTCACAATTGATAGAATATAAAATATGTTAACGCTTAACTTTTATTTTAAAAAATTAAAACGTATAAAAATAAGCTTACAATATTATATATATATATATATATTTATAATATTTTATATACGTTTACAAATTGAAAAGAAAGATACAAAAAAAAAAAATTTATAACATTAATTATTATATATATATATATAATATTATATTCCTTTTGTACATATTATATAATATATATATATATATAAATAAAATATTCTATTCTTTGTAAATTAATATAAATAATTTTATAAATTATAAAATAAATATATAATATATTATATATATTGTACATGTAAAATTTTAAAAAAGGGAAGATTAAAATAATATTTTATATGACATGATTTTAGTAATTTATATATTATATATATAGAGAGAGTTATGTTTTATTTACCCCAATAAATTTATTAATATATATGAAAACAATTACAAAAAAGAAAAATGTTTACAAAAACATTGTTGCTCTAATTTCCATACATTTTATATTATAGAATATAACTTATACGGTACATATAATTTTGAAAATGAAAAATTAAATATAAATAACTGTGTACAAATTAGTTTAAAACATTTATACACATGGAGAAGGGAAAGAAAAATGAATATATATAATATAAAAATTTTTAAATAATATATATATGTTTTGAAAATTTTATGAAATATTAAAAAGATAAAGCTATATAAAATGAAATATTCATTTAAAAATAAAAAAAATAAAAAAAATAAAATAAAATAAAATAAAATAAAATAAAATAAAAACGTAACATAATTATATCACCATAAGACATATGTATACATACATACATATATATATATATATATATATATATATATATATATACAAAAATAACAATTAAAAAAAAAAAAAAAAAAAAAAGCGTACAAATAAAATATATTTAGATATATATTTTATTGTACACATTAAAGTATAAAAACAAAATAATTTTAGAAATATATATTTATCTTACATCATGTAGGATTATTTTTAAGATAATTTTTAATTCTACTGACAAGACTACATTTATCCATTCTGACAACTTCTTGTTGATCCTTAAAAGATGCATGTTCAATTGGCTCATTAGATAAATAAATATTATGAACATATAAATTATGTTTTGTTATATAATTATTTTCTATTAAATAATTATTGAAATGTGTAGAAAAACCACCTATAGTATTATCTTCATAAGTAATTAAATATTGATGTTTATTTTGTTTTATTACATGATCTATCATATTTTTATCTAAAGGATTTAAAAATATCATATCAACAATTGAAAAAGAATAATTATGTGAAATATATTGTTCTTTTTCAATTTCTTTTATAGCATTAATTACATTAAAAAGCATACTACCCATGTTAAAGATACAAACTTTTTTTTTTGTTTGTGTATCTCCTCTGCTTGAATAATGTTCATTTGTATTATTATTTTCATTATCCATTTTAATAATTCTAGATTTTCCAATAAACGATTTTATAAAATTATCGTCGTCCATATATTCTTCACTATATTTATCTACATCATCGTTTATATTCACATTTACATCGACATGTTTGCTCTCATTATTCATATGGATGTTCAAATATCCTTTCATGTACTTATCACTTAATGTGTTCATTCTGGGTATACGTATATACACAGAATGATCCTTATCTAAATAAGCGAACCTAAGAGCTCTTTTCAAATCAACTTGATTGCTTGGAGATATTATATATGCATTGTTAAGTGTCCCAAGATAAGATAAATCATATATACCTTGATGTGTTGCCCCATCTTCTCCTACTAACCCACTTCTTCCAATTATAACCTTTAAAGGTATATTTTGTAAATTAAGATCATGTATAATTTGATCATATGCTCTTTGTAAAAAGGTCGAATATATACATAGTTGTATTTTTAATTTCTTATTCATTGCCATAGCTGCTGCGAAAGTTACAGAATGTTGTTCTGCTATACCTACATCATATACATTATTTGGATAACGCTCACTAATTTTAACCAATCCCGATCCTCCTAACATAGCGGGAGATAAGAATATTATATTTCTATCTTTCTTTAAATATTTTAACATTTCATTTGTATATATATCTGTAAACGTCTCTTTTGAAAACATATCTTCATATTTTATAATTTCACTATTATCATTATTTTTATTATTCTTATTATTTACATCATACTTTGTAGATGAAGACACATTTTTCTCTTCTTCTATCTTGTTCTCCTTATGAATATTTCCATTTAATATAGTGGTATCGAAAGGGAAAATCTCATTTTTCTTTATAGAGTGCAATATACTTATAGGACTCTTTGAAATTATAAAATCATTCGATTTTTTTGTACGTACATGAAGAACTGTAGCTCTTTTTAATTTATTTTCTTTTATATTATTTAATACATTAAAGAGCTCTTCTGTATTATTACCATTCACAACACCAATATAATCATAATTCAAATTTTCAAAAATGTTATTCTGTTTTGCATTTTTCGATAATTTATTATCACCTGCATTTGCTTCTATATTAGAAACAAAATAATGTAAATGATCTGATATGGAACCTATAGGTCTATTACCTGATATACTTACGGCATTTGTTGGTAAAGAAACTTGTCCGTTATCATTATAAATAATTAAAATTTTAGAATTCAAGAATGAAATATAATTTAACGCTTCTAATGCCATTCCACCTGTTAAACCACCATCTCCTATAATAGCAATGTGTACTTTATCCACGTTATGGTTATCATTTCGTACATTTGGTACATTCGTATTTTCTGTTCCTACCACATCTGAAAGATTGATATTATTATTATTATTATTATTATTATTATTATTAATATTATTATTATTGTGTATTCCTTTTTGAAATATCCTTTCATTGTTCGTGACATTTGTATTATCACTTATTTCTATATCTCCATTTCCATATTTTTCTTTATTTTTTACTTGCCATTCAGCTTCATAATATCCTTGTATAGCACTTAATGAGGTGGAACTGTGACCAGCCCCAAATTTATCATAAATACTCTCAAAAATGTTTAGGAAGCCACTAATACCTTTTTTATTTCTTAATGATAGAAATAATAGTTTTCTTCCGGTCAATATCTTATGTACATATGCTTGATGTCCTATATCATATATAACATTATCATATGGTTGATTAAAAATATACAATAATAATAATTGAATTTCTAAAGAGCTTAAAACAGAGGAAAAATGACCTCCTGTTATATTTACAATAAAAAATAAAAATATTTTTAATTCATGTGCTAATAAAGGTAAATATTGTTTTTTTAACTTTTTTAAATCTGATGGATTATTAATTAATTTTAATAATGGGAAATAATGTAATATCTTTTTCATTATTAAAATATTTTCTTTTTTATAATAAGTATTATCTATATTATTAATATAAACTCCATTATTTATAAATTCTTCTCTTATAGCTTGTTCAAATTCGACATCATTATATTTATCTATATCAAATAGGACACTCTTTTTAATATCTTCTGAAAAATATTTTCGTTCATAATATTCAGGAATATTTCTTTCTACATATAGTTCATATATTTCTTTATATATTTCATCACCATATATAGTTTTATATTCATCAATATTAATAAAGGTATTAATCTGTTTGAAATATTTTCCTATATCATATTTGTCATTATTATTATCACATGGATTATTATTATCTCCACCATAATTATCATAATTATTGGATCTCTCTCCTAAATTATTACAACTATTATTATTATTATTATTATTATTATCATTATTTTTATTATTATTTAGTGTAATGTATTCTTTTTTTTCGGATTCATATAAAGAATTATTATTTGTATAATCATAAAATTCTCCAGAAAACAATTTATGCGAATCACGATTAGATTTTCTTTTTAATCTATAATTTTGAAAAGTGCAATTTTTTTTTTTATAGGCCTTATGTAGAAATGACAATTTTTTTTCTTTACAATAAAAGAAATTGTCTTTATTTAGAAGAGAATTTTTCATTCCTTTCAAATTAAAATAATTTATAAATAATAAATTAAAATTCTTTTTCTTATTCCTATTATTATCATTAGCTAGTTTGTCCTGTTCATGTGACATATTATAGGTGTGACATTGAGTTAAACATCTTTGTTTATTTCTTGTTTGTTTATTTTCTTTTTGATTTGTACTACAAATATTTGAAATGGACCCAGATATTTTATTAGTACTAATTACATTATTAATATTTTTCCTCTTATCCATGTACAATTTATTACTATAATTATTTTTTAGTAAGGAATTAATATCATCATTTTCAACATTCACATTATAGCCATATGTCGTATTTCTATTATCATCATTTCCTATATCGAACAAGCATGCTATTTTATTTTTTGAACTATATAACGAATTTTTCCTTGACAACCTATTCAATTTCTTTATATAAATTTTTTCTTTTTTTATTTGATTTTTATTATTCACGCCATTTAAATTAATATATATTATAAGGAGAATGTATAGAACAACTAGTACAAAGTTTTTAAAAAACACATAATTAAAAATCATTGATAAAAGCTGAAACGAAAATGAGAAGATCGAGCAAAAACGGAAGGTAAATTTAGAATATTATTATGATTCATAAATGATACATACGTAAGAATATATTATATGTATATTACCTTTTTTTTTTTTTTTTTTATATATTATGTATAAGTACTATTAACAAATATTCATATTATTTAAAAAAAAAAAAAAATTTAAATAATTTACAAAATAATTATATACAAATTATATATATATATATATATATATATATATATATATATTATATTTTAAATTTATATATAAAGATATAAAATATTATGGTAATTATATTTATGAACATCATTAATAGGTATAATATAAAAAATGTAAATAATTAAGAATATTATAAAATTTATAAGTTTATTATGTTTAGTAAGGTATATATATTTTTTTATATAGGATAACAATCCTAATATATGAATAGTTATTTAAAAATACAATACAATACAATAAAAAAAAAAATAATAAAAAAAAATAATAATAAGAAAGGATATATATTTTATTATTATATATATATATTTCTCTTATGTTCTCTATCTTTTTTTTCAATTTTTTTCCCCTTGTTTTTTTTTTTATTTTAATTTGGGATTTAAAAATTATAAGAGAATTTTACTTGC
This sequence comes from Plasmodium reichenowi, assembly GCF_001601855.1. NCBI lineage: Eukaryota > Apicomplexa > Aconoidasida > Haemosporida > Plasmodiidae > Plasmodium > Plasmodium reichenowi. The sequence goes on along the minus strand of NC_033658.1, from coordinate 1,383,732 downwards.
TCAATGTCCTGGAAACAAGGATGCTTCAAAGCTACCATAAAAATAACAAAAACATAATTATTATAATTATATATGAAAAAAGTAGTTAAATGAAATATAATCACAATAAAAAATAAATAATATATATATATATATATATATATAATGATATAAGTGTGCAAATAAATAATGAGAAATATATTTATATATAATCTCATAAATTACACATCATGAACTAACCTTCTTTTGATGATATTCTGTAGTTAGGGTCATATATTAACATTTTAGAAATTAAATCTACTGTATGTTCATCATCTATAGCATCTTTTAACATATTTATCTAAAAAAAAAATAAAAGGTCAAAAAGTAATAAATATCTGTATTCACAATAAGGTATAGATTTTTATTTAATTACACACATATAAATATATATATATATATATATATATATATTTATATATATTTTAATTAATATATCAATTTGAGTTTTTATATTTTATCTTTTCATTTTATATTTTTTTTATTTCTCGAAATATTGCTACGTACCTCAAAATATGGAAACATATCCTTTCTTTCTTTGTCAACAGTTGTTAATTTATCCTTATCACCAAGTAATAAATAAATTAGTTCTAGCTGAAATATATAAATATATATTACATATATACATATTTTTAAAAATATATACAACTTTATATTATATACATAAAAATATATATATATATATATATATTGCCCATTCGGATTATACCTGAGTGCAGTCATTTTTTCCTGGAAATAAAGGTCTTAAAAAATAAATAAAAAATGAATATCAATAATGCCATTTCATTATGCACAACAATTACATATATATATATATATATATATATATGTGATTGTTTTTATAATATTTATTATCATACCTTCCCTGTATTAATTCCATGAATAAACAACCCAAACTCCATATATCAACCTTCTGGTCATAATTAGTTGATTTCAATAAAATTTCTGGAGCTCTATACCATAAGGTTACAACAGTAGGTGTCATGTGGTCACTTTTTTCAACCGACATACCTAAGTCTCCTAATTTTATTTCCCCTTCAGATGTTATAAAAATGTTTTCTGGTTTTATATCTCTATGTATATAATTATTTGAATGAAAATAACTTAACGCCAATAATAATTCAAAAATTATATACTTTATTTCTTTAATATTCAAATTATGATTTTTAATTAAATTAAATAAATCTATATCGCAATATTCAAAGGCCTAATATATGCAATATATATATATATATATATATATATATATATATATATTTATATTTATATTTATATTTATATATTTATATTCATATTTTTTTATAGGATAAATTCTTTTCATTTTCTTTTCTTTCTATTACCAAATATAAACACGAATTTTCCAGGCTTTCTCCTTTCAATTTATCTTCTATGTCTTTTCCATAAAAAACGTATTTTAAATCTGAAAAGAGAGGAAAAAAAAAAAAAAAAATTATATATTTATGTATGTATTAATTTATTGCAAGACGTCCATATCACAATTGATGTATTATTTTATTATTATTATTATTGTTATTTTTTTTTTTCCGCGTTATTCTTAAAACGTTTACATACTTATTATATTTTTGTGTTTGATTTTTTGTAGTATGGTCAACTCTCTTAATATACATTTGCTTATTCCATAATTTTCATCACAAAGATTTATAATTTTTTTTATTGCAACAAAGTTATTTTCTTTTTTATCTAAGGCCTTATATACTATTCCTACGAATTAATAAATATAAATATAAATATAAATATATATATAAATACATATATATATATATATATATATATATATATATATATATATATATATATATATATATATATATATTTTTTATTTATTTATATATGCATATTCGATGTTATAAATGTTCTTAGGTATATACATATGATATGTGTAATTAAATTACCATAAGTTCCTTTTCCTATGACATATAGAAAATCAAAATTCGATATATCAATTCTATTCATTTGGACATTATATAAATTTTTTATTTTAAAATATATCCAAGAACCATTTTCCTTATAAATATAATATATATTTTTATTAGGATAACAAAAATAAATTCATAAATAATAAGATAAAATAAATAACTAAATAATAATAATAAATAAATAAAAATAGTAAATGAAGTTTTTTAAAATAATTATAATTTTTATATTTTATTATATATATATATATATAAATTAATATTACATATATATATATATATATATAGATAGATATAGATATATTTTATTTTGTACTTTTACTTACCTTGTTATAGGACTTGGGTGAATTTAAAAAAAAAAAAAAAAAATTTATTTTGAATTTAGTTTTTTATAGAAATAATATATTATATATTATAATATTTTATACACAATTTCTTTTTCAATTTTGTTTAATTCTTTTTAAATTTATTTTTATTGTTCTTGTTTTCAATATATATGTGATTATTTTATTATATATATTTTCCTGGTATTAATAATTGCAGTACTATATGAAAATTTAAAATGTGAAGGAGAAAAAAAAAAAAAGAAAATATAAGATATACAACAAAAGTCAGTATATATTAAAAAAGAAAAAAATGAAAGTATAAGTAAAACCAAAAATTTTATATTTATATTATGGATTTATGAAAATGTAGATAATATTTTTACCATTGTTTTTTTCACGGATTATATTGTATTTATATTCTCCAATATATTTACTTTGTTGAAAAGGACCTTATAACGAAAAGAGAGAAGAAAGGAAAATATATATATATATATATATTTATTTATTTATTTATCTATCTATATACTATATTTATTATATGTGTAAATTAAGGACATTTATATGACACACTAATGTTCATAACAATATTGAAATATATATATATAAATATATATATTCATATTCATACATTATTTATGCTTAAAATAAAAAGAAAAATGAATCATATATCCTACAAACTGAGAGGTATAAAATGTTATAGAACACATTTGAGGGGAACCATTTTTAAGCGAAACTATTTTTGGGAAAAGGTAAATAGGGAAAGTGGTTTATATAAAATATGGAATAAATTAAATTTGAAAAACCTTGTGAAAAAGAGTTGTAACAAATTAATAATTCATAACAAAAAAGAAGAAATATACAATAACAATAATAATAATAATAATATTATTATTATAAATGAGAATATTCTTTCATCGTGTTTTTATGATTATGTTGGTTGCACAGATATTTTCAATGATGATGAAAAAAATAAAATTGATAAATTATTAGAAGATATAAATAGACGAAATAAAGAAATAGGAGGATATTTATTAGAATTAAATGGTATAAAAAATAATGGAGATGGTATTATAAAATGTAGTTATGCATGCATACGGAGTTGTGATAATATATTAAGTAAAATATGTAAAGAAGAGAATATATTTAAAATTATAAATATGGTTGATACTGTTTCAAATAATTTATGTAAATTAGGAGATGTATTAGAGTTATTAAGAAATTTACATAATAATAAAAATGTTATTGGTAAAGCTCATGAAGCATTAGAAAAATTAACAAATTATATTGACAAAATTAATATTGATACAGATATTTATAATTTCCTTAAAAAGAAATATAACGAAAATATACATTTACTAAATCATGAACATAAAGAAGTTTTACATAATATGATTGTTTCTATGGAAACTCAAGGTGTTCATATAAAAGATCAAAAAGAAAGAGAAAGCTATTTAGAATTACAGTCCCAAGAAAAATACTTTGCTTTTCATGCATCATCAAATTATTGTGATGAATTCAAAGGTATATATATAGAAAAAAATAAATTATTGAAATATATAAATCAAAAATGTTTGAAAGATTATGAAGACAAATTAATACCATATATTAAAAACAATCAAATAAAAGTTGAAAAGAAATATCCTTTCAATGAATATATATATATATTACAAGATAGCTCTTTTCTTATGACTATATTAAAAAATGTAAATGATGTCGAAATAATTAATCAAGTCTATACATTGCTTCGAGAACCAAATCATACCTTTTTAAATAATATATTAATTCTTCAATATTATAGAAATAGATTAATAAATTATCGAAATTTTAAGAATTATAATGAATATTCATTAAAAGATTGTATATTAAATGAGCCTAGAAGAGTTAATTATTTTTTAAAAAATTTCTTACATAAAATACTTCCATATTTTTTTAAAGAACTTCAATTTATTGAAAGTTATATATCTTTAATAACCTTACGTAAGAAAGAAAAAAAAAGTGCAAACACCATAAAAAAAAATTTGGAAAATTATAATCATAAGGATGAAATACCTAAATTAAATGCTTCAAATATTTATTATTATATGAATGCAATAAAAAAAGTAAGACTAAAAAATATTGAGGCCGAAATGAAAAATAATTTAAGTTTATATGATGTCATAAAATTTGTAATTACTCTTTTAAAAAATTCATATTCCTTAGAAATGATTAATATCAATCCTTTGAAAAATGAATTATGGGATGACAATATAATAAAATTTGAAATAAAAAGAGGTCATTATGTATATGGATATATATATATGGATTTATTTGAAAGAGAAAATAAAAATAATTCTATAGCTCAGTATACTGTACGATGTTCGAAAAATATGAATTATTCTCTGAAATATAAATGGCTAGAGGAAAATGATGACCAATGTTCATTTGTGTACACTGGAATTGTGAAGGATGAATATTTCAAAAATGATGATAAAAAAAAATGTGCACATAATGAACAATTAAAAGAAAAAATAAATAACAATAATAAAAATAATAATAATTATTATTACCATAATGGAGATAATACATATGAATACGCCAATAGTAATAAAAATATAAATTCCAATAATAAACATGAAAATAATTCCCTTTTTAATAGTAGTTATAGACAAACAACATCCACTTTTCTAGTTTGTAATTTTAATGTTAATATATGTGATAAAGACAAGGATAACAATTATGAGAGTTATGATAATGATGATAATTTATTTTTAAATAAAAATATAAGTTTTTTATTAAAAAAAATATGTATGTCTATTGATAAGGTGAATATTTTCCTTCATGAATTTGGACATACATTACATTGTATTTTAAGCTCAACTTATTTACAACATTTATCAGGAAATAGAAGTGGTGTTGATTTTTCGGAATTTTCATCACATTTTTTTGAAGAATATTTAAATTGTTATGATGCATTATTATTATTATATAATAATGAAAAGAATAAAAAGAATGAGGAATATATGAAATCCTTATTATCCAATTATATGAAAAATAAAAATATTATTTGTTATTATTCTATAGTGCAACTAACTATACAATCAATTATTGATCAAATCTTTTACGCCTTTTCAAGTAACTCCAATAATATGATAGAGAGAAAAGAATCCATAGAGAAACAAATAAAATCATATTTTGAAGGAATATATTATAAAGATATTCATATCTTGGACTTTTTTCCTCAAATACATTTTTCAAAAACTACACATTTAGTACATTACCCATCAAATTATTACTCATATTTGTACTGCTCAGTTTTGGCAAAATATATTTGGAACATGACATTTAAGGATAATTTGTTTAACATGGAAAAGGCAGACAAAATTGTGAATTTCTTACAGAAGGTAAAAAAATACATAATGAACTAAAAATCACGAACAAACAAATATATATATGTATTATATCATATATATATATATATATATATATAACATTTTTTTGTTTATGTGTTTGATTTTTTTTTTTTTTTTTTTTTTATAGGGCTCTGTAGATTCAAGTTTGAGGAATATTATTTCGCTTGTTGAAAATGATCAATCCAAAATTGATTACTATACAGAAAATCCTCATAAAATCCCTCTAAACGATTTCTTGGATTATTATCAGGAAAATAAAGAGGACAAATACACATCGTTTTTGAATTCGATTTAAAGAGTGGCCTATATATATATATATATATATATATTTATTTATTTATATGTTTCTGTATTTTTTTTTTTTTTTTTTTTTTTTTTTTTTTTTTTTTTAAA
>NC_033658.1:1368575-1377572 GCF_001601855.1 Plasmodium reichenowi | reverse complement strand
CATAAAATGCATTTGAAGATAAAAATAATATAAAAAAAAAAAAAAAAAAAAATTATTAATATATAATAATTTTATAATTGATGTATATCTATTTTTATAATTTTATTTTATTTATATTTTAAAATTTTTTTTTTTTTTTTTTTTTTTTTTTTTTTTTTTTTTGGTTAAATTAGAAAAAGGAATTTATTTTTATACACATATATTTATTATAAAATATATGCATTATATATTTAATATATAATATACTTTATTTATTTCTATTAGTTATAATATTATAAAAATATCCTCAAAAAGAAATATATAATATTTATATATAATATATATATTACAATATGTGTCATTTTCTGGATTAAATATTAATTTTTATTCAAATTAAAAAAATATATATTTTTCTGATTTTACAACGGATTTTTTCAGAATATTATAAATATGTTAGAAAAAAAAAAAAAAAGGATTTTTTCTATTTTTAAGAAATAAATAATAAAATATAAGTTTAATCATAATAATATTTTATTTTTTCATGTTGTATTAATAAATCTGCATCTTCTAAAAGATAAAGAAAAAAAAAAAAACAATCAAAATATTATAAAATATTCAATGGATAAATTGAAAACTGTTTATTTGGATTCTGCTTTGAGTATAATTAAAGGAGCTTTATGCATTATTCTTCAAATACCAACAAGTAGAACTACAGAAAGTGTAAAAAAAAAGGTAAATAACTAAATATAAATACATACATATATATATAAATATATATATATATATATATATATATATATATATAAATGTATATTATTAGAGATAACCCTAAAAAAGGAAAACATGCTTTTATATTATAATATTACTTTGTCTGTTTATATATATATATATATATATATATATATATTTATTTATTTATTTATTCATTTATTTATAATCCTTTTACGTATAAGCTTTAAGCTTTTAATATATGTATTATATCCAAATAAAAAATAACCATATATATTATTTTTATTTTTATTTCAATTTTTTTTTTTTTTTTTCCACTTTTAAGGCAAACAATGTTGGTGTTATCACAGTAAAATCGATTTTGTCAGAACCCACAATTCATCAGTATGACGACATAAAGAAACTAATTAAAAATAAACTTCAAGAATGCGTCCCTTTTTATAATTATAATATGAATCGTTCTTTTGCTGAGAAAATTTACGGAGACTGCATCTATGATAATTATGGATTGTCAAAAGAGATTAATGAAATAAATTTAATAATATTAGAAGAGTGGAATATTAATTGTAATAAAAATAGAGTTTTAAAAAATACAGGATTAATTAAAGAAATAACAATTAATCAATTTAAGTATTCAACTAATAAAGAATCTTTAGAAGTACATTTTGCTGTTAGCCCGAAATATACTTTTGAAGAATTAAGTACTATGTATAAAAATGAGAAAGGATTATATGAATTTCTTTTATCTCCTATTATAAAAATAATATGTAATGAAAATGATAAGAAATTATTAGATAATATGAATGAAGAATGTACATATTTAAATGTAGAAGATATATTACCAAAAAACAAAGTACTTCCACCTTCAGGAATTGAAAATATTGATTATGAACGTTCAAAAGATGTTACTCCTTGGGATGTAAATATAAATAATGAAGAAGGAATTAATTATAATAAATTAATAAAAGAATTTGGTTGTTCCAAAATTACAGAAAATCATATTAAAAGAATTGAGAAATTAACAAATAGTAAAGCTCATCATTTTATAAGAAGAGGAATATTTTTTAGTCATAGAGATTTAGATTTCTTGTTAAATTATTATGAACAACATAAATGTTTCTATATATATACTGGTAGAGGACCATCCTCCTTATCTATGCATTTAGGCCATTTAATACCATTTTATTTTTGTAAATATCTACAAGAAGCTTTTAATGTTCCATTAGTTATACAGTTATCAGATGATGAAAAATATTTATTTAATCAAAATTATTCACTAGAATATATTAATACATTAACTAATGAAAATGTAAAAGATATTATATCTGTAGGTTTGAATCCTGAATTAACATTTATTTTTAAAAATACAGAATATGCTGGATATTTATATCCAACCGTTTTGTCTATACATAAAAAAACTACCTTAAATCAAAGTATGAACGTTTTTGGTTTTAATCATAGTGATAATATAGGAAAGATATCTTATCCATCATTTCAAATAGCTCCATGTTTTTCTCAATGCTTTCCGAACTTTTTAGGAAAAAATATTCCCTGCTTAGTCCCTCAAGGTATCGATCAAGATCCATATTTTAGATTAAGTCGAGATATTGCAGTAAAAATGGCTTTGCACAAGCCTGTGGTTGTTCATTCGGTTTTTATGCCAGGTTTACAAGGAGTCAATTCTAAAATGAGTAGTACAAAAAAGAAGAAAGATGATAACGGTAAAAGTAATAGTACGTTTGATCATAATAATAGCGTTATCTTCTTAACAGACACACCAGAACAAATCAAAAATAAAATCAACAAATATGCTTTTAGTGGAGGGGGAACCACTATACAAGAACATAGGGAAAAAGGTGGAAATCTAGATAAAGATATATCTTATCAATATTTAAGATATCTTTTAGAAGATGACAATAAATTAAATGAAATTGGAGAAAAATATAAAAAAGGAGAAATGTTAAGTGGTGAAATAAAAAAAATATTGATAGATGTTTTAACAGAATTGGTATTAAAGCATCAAGAGAAAAAGAAATCTTTAACAGATGAAGAAATATCTTATTTCTTTGATCCAAACAAACCATCTCTTCAAAAATTTAAAAATATGTAATAAAAAAAAAAAAAATTATATAAAAATTGTTATGATTTTTTAAAGTTGACTTATATGACTGATTAATGCTTTATAAATTATATATTATACATATGTATATATATATATATATATATTTATATATATATATATATATTTATATATATATTTTTTTTTTTTTTTTTTGTTATTGTAAATAATTTTTATATATGTCTAGATATTATAATATCTAAACAATTCGAAGGTTTTTAAATAGATTTGAACGTTTTCAATTTTTTTTTTTTTTTTTTTTTTTATTAATATGTTAAATGTTTTACATATTATAAAAATATTTCATACACTCTTATGTGATACAAAAATATGCATATAAAAAAAAAAATATAAAAAGTAATATATATATATATATATATATATGGCAATATTTTATTTTTGTTTATCTATCTTCCGAAGAACATATTATTTGATGAAGATGAATTTCCGTAATTAATATTAGCTTTTGAAAAATCCATTTCAGGATGCATTTGTTTGAATTTTTCAAAGATTTCATATTTCTTTTGTTCATCTGAGGTTGGTAAATTCATTGCTTTCTGTTTTTGATCATAAATCATTTTTTCCACAACAGATCTTGTTTCTGCATCTAGGTCTTCCATTCTAGAATTTTCTGGAACGATTTTTTTTACATCGATTTCAGGGTCTCCTTTAATAACGGTATTCCACCATTCCATACCATTTAATTTTTCAATAAATATGTGTATAATTTTATTATCTTCTAATGTCCATATGGATTCTTCTGGTTTAATTTGTTTAAAAAATTCTCCATCGATAAGTACTTGATTTTTTACTTTCACATATAATTTTTTATAAGTTATATCAATTTTGATATCTTTAGTTTTTATATTATCTTTCGTATCTATATACATATCTAAAGTATTTATACTTTGCGTCCATACATATTTATCTGTTTTCCCTCCATTCCCTTTAGGTGGTTCTCCATCATCATCATCATCATTATCTTGATCATTTTTTTCATCGTGTAAATGTTTATTTTGTTGTATATGATTTAATGAATCATTTAAATTATTTTTATTTTGATTGACTATTTCCATCACATTGTCATTCATATAATTTTCATCATCAAGATCGATTACACGTTGATTATTATTATTATTATTATTTATAGTTTTATTTACGTTATTTACTTGATCATATGAATTTCTATTTGATGTATTCGCTTCTATAGTTTTCGTATAGTTATCTTTTTTATTATTATCTATATTTATTTGTTGCATTTTATTATTTTGTTCATTTTCTTCTTGTTTTTTTTTTTTTTCATATTGCTTCTTTTTTTCTTCATCCATTTTCCTATATTCGTTTTTTAATTTCATTAAATATTCATCTTTTTTCTTATAATATTTTCTCAATGTTTTTAGTATAACATTTTCACATTCATCCACATTATGAGAATTTGTTATGAAATCAGTTTTCCTCAATAAAAAGGAAAAAAAATGTTCCATCAAATTATTAATATCTCCACATTCTTTAGCAATATTTAACATAAGAAAATCAAACTTTTCATTCACAACTATATCCTTATCCATCTTTTTTTAATAACTTATCACTTTTTATATTATTTTGAAGATGAAAAAAATATACATATATGTACATATATAATATTATCAAAATTTTTATGACAAATAAAATAAAATAAATAACAAAATAAAATAAAATAAAAATTTTTATATAAATTTATCAGAGAATTTTAAAGGATAATTCGGAAAAGGAAAAAGTGTTTAAATATACATATAATTTAAATATTATAATAAATAATAAAAAAAAAATATATATATGTATATATAATATAATATAATATAATATATATATATATATATATATATATATATTATTTATATGTATAGTTCCTTTTTTTATCTTTTAAGAAAATGCGCTTTTTAATTTTATTCTATACCTCTAATTATTTTTTTCTTTTATTTCAGAATATATAAATATATATTTATAATATATATATTTTTTAATATATATACAATATTGTGAATTTTTTTTTTTTTATAAGGGGAAATTTATGAAGGTACATAACCATTATTATATTATAAAGTTCAAATAATTATAATTCTTTTAAAAGTATAAATTTTAATTTTTTTTTTTTTAATTATTTTCATGATTCCATTGTGATGTTGCAAAAAAAGTAAAATTTAGAAATAAAAAAAAAAACAAAGAAAAAATCAAAAAGGAATAATTATAATCACATATTATTAGTTTATATATTATTTTAACATGTTAAGTATTTTCATTGTATTTCTATATATCCCTTTTATAATATATTATATATATATATATATATATGTGTTAAATATTAGAACCATATATTTCTATTATAACATAAAAGGGATATGTATATATAAATACAAATAGAAAAAATAAAATAAAATATGATCATAAAATGAGGAAACATTAAAAATATTATGTATCAACAAATATTTTTATTATATATTTTTTATTATTTATACTTTTCCATTATTAAAGTCCATTTATACACATTCCTAATTACAATGTGTTGATTATAATAAAATTATCATATATATATATATATAATGTATAAGATAAATGATAATAACATTCTTTTTTTTTTTTAATTTTCAAAAGAGCAAAATAAGAATAGTAATTTGATAAGTTTCTATTATAATCTTTTATATATGTTAAATATGTTCCATTATTTGTATCGATAATAAAACTAATATAACTGTAATTCATCAAAAAAAAAAAAAAAAAAAAAAAATGTAAAATATATTTCTTTATATTGACGACTTATTAATAACTTTATTTTTCCTGTACACACATTTGACATATTAAATTTATTTGATTATATTTTTTTGCTTTAAAGAAATGAATATTAAAAGGTTTGGACGAAGAAATATATTATACACAAATATAATATACATATAATTTCTCATTTTCTTTATATGCTATGATAAAATAAGGACTTTTTTAAAAAAAAAAATTTATATATATATATATATATATATATATATATTTTTTATATTACAATACAAGAATTTTCTTATTATTTATTTTTAATTCAACATAATAATTGATGAAAAAAATAAAAAAATTTAAGATATATATTACATACATATAAAAGTCTTTATATTATTGCTCTTCTTTTTTTAAATAAAACTATAATTTTATTCCTATCATATATATATATATATATATATATATATATATATTGATCTTTTTTTATTGTTATATAAAAAAAAATATATTAACTTAAAAAATATATTTTTTTAAATTTTATAAATGTATATATTAATATTTCCCTATAAATTAGTTATATTTTCTTGTGACGCAAAAATTATAAACTTGAAAAAAAAAAACAGGCCACAAAGGAAAAATTTATATATATATATATATATATATATATATTTCTTTTATATTTATTATGTGTTTAAAGTTTATATATTAATATAATTAACTTTTGTTATATATTTTGTGTTTAAATATTATATTTTATTTAATGTAAAATATAATAATAATAATAAAAATAATATATATATATATAATATATTTTTATGTGCATTTATATAATTCAATTTTTTTTTTTTTTTTTTTTTTTTTTATGATAAAAGGATTTAAAAGAATTATAAACCATTCAAAATTTTAAAATAACTATATATAAATATAGAATATTTACCTTACATTATTATATATTTAAATTTTTTTTTTTTTTTTATAAAATTACATAATTATTTCCCACTTTTATCACATTAGAGTTACTTTATCCTTATGAAATAATTATTATATATATATAATATATATATATTATATAAAAGAATAGAAAGCTATATATATATATATATACTTTTGTTGTAAATATGAATATATAATTAGAGATATTCAGATATAAAAATTTATAAATATATTATTATTAAATTATACATATATATATGAAACAAAATATATATATATAAAATAAATATTATTATATGATATGCAAAATTTTTAAATATCATTATATATAATATATATATACTTATAATTTATAATTTATATTAATAATATATATAAAATTATATAAACATATATATTATTATATAATAAATATTATATAATATATATATATATATAATAATAAACATGTATTCTATTCAAAACATTTCAGGGTCATCCATTAATATTATATACATGCAACGTTTTAAAAAAAAAAAGTTTTTCTTTTTTCATACTTTAAATAATAAAGGTCAATGAAGAAAAAAAAAAAAAAAATAAAATAAAATAAAAGTATACGTTCAAATATTAAAATATATGATTATTTTATATTTTTATAAATAAAATAAAAAAAGTAATATTATATCTTTTCATTATATATATATGAATTATAATTTTGTAAAGTACATATTATTATATATTAATTTATATGTTTAATATATATATATATATATATATATTCAAAAATTATTTAATAACATTGGATTATAGATATTTTATATTAAAAAAATTTAGTATATATAATAATAAATATAATTATTTAAAAATATGGAGGATCCTTTTTTTTTATTTTTCATTTGATATCTCAATATATTTTGATATGTAAACATTATATATATATATTTAAATAAATAAAAAAAAAAACCCAATAAATTATATTAATAATTCATATATATTTTAATTTATTAATTTATTATATATATATGAAAATTTAAATATATATATATATATATATATATATATATATATATATATATATATATAATTATATATTTATATAATAATTATAAAATATTGTATTAATGAATCAAAAAGAAAAAAAAAAAGATGGATTTATTATACAATAATATATTATAATATATATATTTTTTAAATGGGGAATATTATACATATAACTTATTTTTAATATATATATATATATATATATATATACATTTTTATATTTATTTGTGAGAAGAATAAAGAAAAAATATTATTTGATTTATATGTATTACCTTACAATTATAAGAAAGAATCTTGGACTTGTATATACGTAATTTATTATATTGTAAAAATATATTTATTAAAATAAGCATTTGTTGATATTTTAAGAGTTTGAAGAAAAATATATATATATATATATATTGAACCTATTTTGTTTATATAATAAATATAAATATATATATATATATATATTGAACCCATTTTGTTCATATAATAAATATATAATATATATATTTACAAGATGGTTCCAAAAAATATATTGTTCATTTTCCTTATTCTTTTTCACCTTATTGGATATTTAAAGAATGAGAATAAATGTTTCTGTCAATTTACTGATCAACCAGAAGGGGAACACGAAGATGAACACATGAACGATCCTTCTCCCACAATATTAGAAAAACAAGCAGCTCCTGAGCCTAAAGCTGATGATGGTAATATAAATAATAATAATAATAATAATAATGGAAATTTTGATTTTTTCAATAATTATAACTTTAATGGTGGAGATGATGACGACGACGACGACGATGATGATGATGAATCTATAGATACAACAAATAATGATAATGATGATAATGATGATGATGATGACGACGATGATGATGATGACGACGATGATGACGATGATGATGATGATGAAATAAATAAGCGTAAACCAGGAAATAAAAAAAAGAAACCAAGAAAAAAGAAACCAATTCATTTTTAAATTAAGTTAGTTATTTATATTTTATATATGTCTCTTTAAGTATAAACCAAATTTATATTAAATTATTGCTTTAATATAGCAATTATAAATAACAAATATTTGGTAATTTTTTTTTTTTTTTTTTTTGTTCATTTATTTAATTAAATGAAATAAAAAAAAATTTTTAATTAAGAAATTCAAATTTAATTATTTTAATAGAAATCTATAGGTATAAAGAATAAACAAAAATATATTCATATTATGATAAAATAATTTTATATTTATAATATATATATTATTTAAAAATATGTTTTTCAATATTTAAAAGATAATATATACTGTTATGATAGATACCTTATATTTTTATAACCTAATTTTTTTTCATTTTTCATTTTTCTTTTTTTTTTCTTTTTTCTTTTTTCGTTTTTAATTTTTGATTTTTCTTTTTTTTTCTTTTTTTTTTTTTTTTTTTTTTTTTTTTTTTTTTTTTAATAAAAAATTATTTTTTTTTTTATTTTTTTTTTTTTTT
>NC_033658.1:1361474-1368175 GCF_001601855.1 Plasmodium reichenowi | reverse complement strand
TTTTTTTTTTTTTTTTTTTTTTTTTTTTTTTTTTTTTTTTATAAATAAAAAATCAATACGTATATAAATATTTATGTAGTCCAATATAACTTTTATTTTATTTTTTCTTTGTGTTAATGTTATATAATTCAAAAATTTTTATATATAACGAAAAAGAGATTACCATAAAAAATATAACCAATTTAATAAAATATTCTTTCTTGAGGTAAATATATTAATATAATTTTTATAAATTTTTTTAAATCTATGCAGTTTTTTTTATCTGTTGTCTATATTTCCTTCCTAGGTAAAATATAAAAAAGAAAAAAAAAATGTTGAAAAGAAAATTTTTCTTATATATGACTAATAAGTTAAAGCTATAATTACATATATATATATATAGAGAGAGAGAGAGACAGTATTTATTCATTTTCTTTTTTTTTTTTTTTTTTTTCTTCTGTCTCCTTTTAATTTTATTAATAAGGTATTATTATTTTCTTTTTTCATTTACCTGCTGTGTACATAGTAATGAATTGAGATTTATATCTAGGATTTCTAGGAGCTTGCTTATAAAAAATATATTTTTCTAAATATTTTGGTATCCCTCTAGATCTGGGTGATGGGTTTGATAAAACTTGTTTATGTCTTGGGTTGGCATTACAATCAACACCTAATCAAATATTAAAAATTAACATATTATCTATCAATATATATATATATATTAATATACCCTTATATTCAGAATTTTTTTTGATTTAATATAGGTCCTTTATAATTGTACCTAGCAATGGAACATGCCATTTATGTATTACATATCTACACGAATTACACAATAAGCTTAACACCCCTGCAAATGTTCAGATAAACAATATCACTATAATGAATAAGGTAAGAATGTGAAATAATTATGAATATATGTATATATATATATATATATATATATAGGTTCCATATAACATATATATGTTTATACCTCGATGCCACATTTTACATGATTTAATTATTTCTTTTTAAATGTTAATGTTTTCATTAAAAAAATAAATAGCATTTATGGAAAGTAGATACTTTGATATTGGTTTTTGTTACTTTTTATTTATCATATTAATTTAATTTTTTTTTTCTTTTTTTAAAACATTACAAAATTGTTATGTAGTTTATATATAATACGTTCTTATGAAATATTAAGAATTCATTTGTTTTATTCCTTTATATTTTATTATATAAATTCTTATTTTTTTTATTCTACTATTATTTTTGTTTTTGTATATATATTTTTTTTTATTTACATGTAATATTAAGTATATAAAATATTTGAAATATATACCATATTTTTTTGATAAAATATATATTTGTGTTTTATTTCGACTTTATATAATATTTTTAATTAATTTTATGATTTACTTTAATATATTTTCAAATGAAGATATGGTAAGAATTAAGCTCATTTTTTTTTTTTTTTTTTTTTTAATGTAAAATTTTCAGTATATAATATATTTATAATTTTTTATAAATTTGTGTGTAATTATTTTTGCTTATTTTTATTAATCGTCTTGTAATTATTATAAATACTTATATATATTATTAAATCAAATGTGTTAATATATATTTATATGAACAAATAAATATAAATATATTTTATATTATTTTTCAGAAAGTTTTTTTAAATTATTTATTTGATTTTTTTTTGTATTTTTTTCTTTTTTTCTCTACCTCAAAATATTTGCTAATAAAAAAGACTTATTTAAGAAAGTTTTTGGGTTGTTTATACATATATAGTCAAAAAAATTATTATTTCTGTATAATATATTATATATATATATATATATTTATATATATTTATATTTATGTGTGTGTTTTATATTATTCCTTATTTAAAATTTTTTTTTTCATTGAACAAATGATTGAGGATAATATAGATGAGAACTGTCAAATATATTTGAACCCGTATGACATTATGAAATTATATAACCAAAACTTCATATACATTTTATGTGGTGAATATGTAAATATATATATATATATATATATGCATATGTTTACATATTTTTGTATTTATATTTTATCAATATGCTGATATGTTCTTATTTTTTTTATTTCTTTTCTATTTTTTTGTTTAAGGAAAAATTGGTTAAAAGAGTTTGAAAATACAAAAATAAACGAAAATGATATTAACGAAGTTTTAATGAACTACTTTTGTGTTCATAGAATGTATGATGTGGCTAAGGAATTTCAAAAGGAATCCAATGTTAAACGTATATATAATTATTTAATAATAAAATAAAATATTATAATATATTAATAGAAATTATATAATATATATAAAATAAAATGATGATATAATATATGGGCGCACATTTAAATTTCATACTACTAAATGTAGAATGATGAAAATTATAGGATGTCATCCTTGATCTGATTATTTTTTATATTATTATATTATATTCATTATATATTATCATAAAATTATGGCACATATATATATATATATATATATATTAATATTAATGTTATTTTATTTTGGTAGCTGATATGCCTATTAATACCGTAAAAATTCGTTACCTTATTCAAAACGAAATTATGAACAACAAAATAGAAGAAGCCATAGAACATATCAACAATCTAGACAAAGGAGTAAGTACATAGATATACTTTATATATTTAAATTTTTTTTTTTTTTTTTTTTTTTTACATATCTGAATATCATGTTATATATTTGATTCATAAAAAATACATACCCATATATACATATATATATTTATATGTTATTATTTTATTCTTCCTTTATAATTAGATTTTAAAAAAACATAAGGATTTAGTTTTTTTCCTTAAGAAACAACAGTTATTAAAATTGATTCTAAATGTAAGCAGATATAAGATAAAGGAAAACATAAAAATATACATATATTTATAAATGTACCCTTTTTTTTTTTTTTATTTTATTTATTTGTAGAATAATATTAACGAAGCAATAATATATTCACAACAAGAATTAGCTTCTTATGTAAAAGAAAAGGTAATTTTGTCTATAGAATATAATTATATAACATAACCTTATAAAATTTTAAAATAATATTGCTTTCCTAATAAAATTGTTTAATAACATATCATAGATAATTATTTCTTTTTTAATTAGTATGGATGTTATATTGAAATAATAGTTATTTAAATATTTCTTATTTTATTTTATTTTTTTGTAGCCCTCTCTAATTAACGAAATAGATGATGTCATGATGTTAATGGCTTACCAAGATTTTAATGTATTCTTAAAAATTGAAATAATATTAACAAATGAATATACGTTTTAATATATATATATATATATATATATATTCCCTATTATGTTATAGAATGAAGAAGCTAAGAACCTCATACAAAAAATCGAAAAGAAAAAAAATACTTTAAAAAGAATAGATGATATTATATTAAATTATTATAATGTTGATAGTGGTATGTTAATTAAAAAGAATATAACCTTGTTGTTGTATATATTAACGGAAAAGTTAAATATATATATTTTAATATAAATAAATAATTATTTATTTTTTTGTATTTATGTTTTTATATCTTTAGAGAGTACATTAGAATATATGGTTAAAAATGTTTTTTTTACCCAGAATGTCTTAAGCTCAAAGGTAAAATATATATTATACATTTATATATATAAATATAATATTTTATATTATATTATATTATATTATATTATTATATATATATATATATATATATATATATATATATATATATTTTTTTTAATCTTATTGTATCAGTATCCATGTAGCGTACCTAAAATAAAAAACTTAAAATCCGGTTATATTGAATATTATGAAAAATATAAAAAGAAAAAAAGAAAGAGTTCAAGTAAAAAATATAGAAGTAAGGATAAAGACAAGGTAGATAAGCATGATGAGAAAAATGTAGATAATATTGTTAAAGATTTTGATGTAACCAATGATGAAGAATATCGTTCTGTTTAATTTGATTGGCAATATTTATATTTTTTCTTTTTTTTGTAAATATGTATTTTTATAAAAATCACCATTTCTTTTGTATTATTATCATTTTTATACTATATAATTCCTCCTTATAATACATTATATAGTTATTATATTAAATCCTTTTTTTTTTTTTTTTTTTATGTAATCTATATAAATATATATATATATATATATATATATATATATTAGCCTTGATAATATGTGCAAACAACAACAAGAAAAATAAAAAAAATAAAAAAAATAAAAATGTATAAATTTTTTTTTTATTTTCCTTATGATGTATAATAATCCCTTATATATATATATATATAAACACCCTTTTAATATATAATATTATAAACCAATTTTATTTTATTTTATTTTATTTTATTTTTTTTTTTATTTTTATATGAATTATATTTTTGATATATTTGTAATTTTATTCAGTTTGCACTTTTATAAAAAAAGAAAAAAACAAATTAAAAAGATTTTAGTTTAAGTTGTTTTATTTATTTTTTTTTTTTTTCTTGTCCATAATGAACATTATATATATATATGTATAAATGTATGTATAAAAGTTTATCAAAAATTATAATTTATGAAGTTGTATATATAATAAAATAAGGTAAGAGTTAATATAGTAGATGTAAATGAGAAGAAACCGTAAAATATTATAAGAAAGAAGAAAATTTCATCGAAACTAAAATATGAAAATACAAAGGAAATATTTTTATAAAGCGTTTTATATTTTAAGTATATTCTTTTACTTAATGTAAAATTTAAATAGATATGTAACCAATAAAATAAAGTATTGTATATATTAAAGCAATAAATTAAATTGATATATGCATTGATATAAAGAATAATTTTTTTCAATTTCTTATTTCTTGCTTTAAGAAAATATATATATAATAAAAGAGATGTAATAATAACAATCGTAAAAGTGTTTAATACTATATTATATATATTATTTAATTGAAGGTCAATTACATAATGAAAAAAGTAGAATATATAATATAATACAAAAAAGAAATTTAAAACAAATTTTGTTCTGTCTTTTTTATTTAACATTTTCTTTACTTTTTGATCATCATATTTTAATTTTTTCTTTTTTGTTGGAACATAATTATTTTCATTTATTCCTTGATTTTTATTTACAAATGTATTATGATGTACATGTACATTTTCACTATCACTATATATTTTTTTATTAATTTCTATACTTAGTTTTTTTCTTATTTTATATTCATTAAATGAGAGATCCCTTAAATTATCTTTTTTTTTCCTTCCTTTTTTATTTTTTCTAATAGCATCAACATAATCATATGATATATCAGTATATATATTTTGAGAAATATCACTAATGTCCCCGTTTTCTTTTTTCATTTTCTTATTCATTTTTTTATCTTTTTTATTATTATCCTTCTCTTTTTTCATCTCCATTTTATTTTTTTTATCTACTTTATTAAATTCCTCTTTTTCATTCTTTCTTCTATACAGATTATTGTTTCTATATTTTTCATAAACCTTATCATAATCTCCATATAATTTATCCATTTAAAAGGGGGACTAATTACGACTCACACAAATATATAAATATATATAATATATATATATATATATATATATATATATATATTTATTTATCTTTATTTAGTTTAATTTATTTATGTGCTTCTTATTTTAACGTCGTTTATGTTATACATATATACATATATCTATATATCTATATCTATATATATATATATATATTTGTCATTTATTATCTTTTTTAAGCTTATTATTTTTTATTCATAATATTTTCTTGTGGTAAAATTACTACAATATGGTTCACTATAAATATTTTTGTAAAAGAAGAATAGATTAAGACTTGAATAACAAAAAATAAAGTTTTTATATTAAAGAATATAAGAAAAAAAATTAAAAATATATATATCTATAGAATATATATTAGTATATTATATATATATAAATATATATTAATGTGTGTAAAAATACACAAATACATACACATAATAATATATACAATATTCTAGGTCCTTTTTTTAGATTTTATACCATACAAAATTTTCACATATATAAATATATGCACAATGCATTGGATAAATTAAAAATCATATAAAGGTTGAAAAATATAACAAATAATAAATGTACATTAAAATAAAAAAAAAAATTGTTTTTTTTTTTTTTTTTTCATGAATTAAAAGGGTTAGAAAATTATTTCTCCTTTTGTCTTTTTTTATTTTTCATTTTTTGTCATCGCTTATTTGTGGTACACAAACTCCCTAAACGAAAAAAAAAAAATAAAATAATACAAAAGGAATATTTTATATAAAAAAAAAATATATTATATAATAAAATCTATATATATATATATATATATATATTTTATTTACTCCTGCTTTTGATTTCCACAAAATTTTCGGAAATTCATGTGCATCAAAATAAGGTTTTGAATTTTCATAAGCTTGCTCAATATTAATATCTTCATCATCTGATGTGTTTTCGTATCTGTTAAATATAATGCATATATATATTTTTTTTATACACAAAATAAAATATTTCTTTTTTCTCTTGTTTAATGAAATATTTATATATTTTTTTATTTTCTCTATAATACGCATTATATTTTTTCCATTTATAATTACCTATCATGTTTCCATCTATCATTTAAATCATTATGTTCATCGTTTTTTCTATAGTAACAAAAAAAAAAAAAAAAAAAAAAAAAAAAAAAAAAAAAAAAAA
>NC_033658.1:1359852-1361464 GCF_001601855.1 Plasmodium reichenowi | reverse complement strand
AAAAAAAAAAAAAAAAAAAAAAAAAAAAAAAAAAAAAAAAAAAAATGTTACTATAGATTTTAATATATATATATATATAGATGTAGATTTATTTATTTATTGTGTTCATAATTTCCAATCCTTAATATTTTTCTTATATTATTGCATACCTGTATTTTTTCTTTTCTTTCTTTTCATAGGCCAATAATAAAGGATTAAAAGGATCCTTTGGTATATTCTCATCAACCATACTATAAAATAATAATATTATGCATACAATAATTTTTTCATCATTGTTTGTCCTTATTTACATAAATTTTATATTTATAATATAACTAACCTTTTATAACTAGATTCCGAGTTTCTATATTTTTCTTTTTTTTTCTTTTTATCTTTTCTCCTTTCATAACTTTCTGAACTTAATGAGGATGTATATTTTCTTTTTTTCCTTGTTGATATATTTTTATCTTTCTTTTTGTTAACATGATGATGTGATTCTTTGTTTCTCTTTTTTTTATCAATGTCTGTGTGTTTTCTTTTTTTTCTATCTTTTTCTTTATCATTTATATATTCACTATCGCTATTATTTTCTATATCACTATTATTTTGTCTATCTTTTTCATTTCCTCGATCATTCTTATTTTCTTCATTACTATTACTTTCTTTCTTGTCATACTTTACTTTTTCCTTATATATATCCCTTTTGCTTTCTTTCCTTTTCCTTTTTTTTTCTTTCTTAATTTTCTTTATAACTTCTTCATACAAATCTGAATCAATTCCTGAACTATTAGAAATTGTAGAAACAGAAACATCGCTTAAACAAATTTCATAATTATTTTGATTATTTTTTGAATCTTGTGTATGTGAGTTTTTATTTATTTCTTCCGTGATACTTTTTTTTTTTTTTTGTATTGCAGTAGGAACAGATCTATTGCCTGTATATTCCTTCATCTTATGACATATTATATATATGTGTGTAGAAATAATATATATCACATTTATTTTATTATTATTTTTTTTTTTATTATGTTTTGTTATGTTTAAAGTCTTTTATTAATATTCATCATAGGTATTGTATAAATATATGTATGCACATATGTACACTTATCCTTTTTGTAATGAAATACTTATAAGATATATTAAAAAATTATAGAAAAAATATATTATATATATATATATATATATATATATATATATATATATACATATATTTATAATAAAAATTGATGAATGATAACATAAATGTGACAAACACAACGATCAAATTAATATAATATATATATACATCATTTGTACAAATTATTCATAAATTTTCTTATATTTTGGAGAAATAACAGAAAAAAAAAAAAAAAAAAAAAAAAAAGAACAATTACATAAATATTATTATCTTCTGTTCGTTTTAAAACCCTTTAATATTATATTTAACATAGTTTTAACTTTTGCCATATTTTTTCTTCTGAACATATATTTTATATTTTTCAAATTTTTCATTTTTATGATGTTTTTTACTTTTTTCAATTTTAAGATATTATTCATTCTCATTATTTTAATCACATTTTTCATTCCAAACATTTTCTGTACATTTCTTTTAATAAATTTATAATAAAGGGATTTTTATGTTCCTTAATATAAT
>NC_033658.1:1355394-1359452 GCF_001601855.1 Plasmodium reichenowi | reverse complement strand
TAAATAAATAAATATATATATATATATATATATATATATATATAAACTTTCATTTTTTCTCTCTCTTTTTTTTTTTTTTTTATATTTTTTATTATTATAATTTCTTTCTGAATTCTTCCAATTGATGCTTAATAACTTCCATATTTTTTAGCAATGATATGAATTCGTTTTTATTAAAACAAATTATATTTTTATTTTTACAACATATGAACAAATTTGTTTCTGTTTCTCTAATTCCTTTAATTCTATTGTATATAAACATTTTGCGTCCAAATAATCCTAGCTATATTTTTTATTTTTTTAAACATTATTTTGTAATTATAAAAAAAAATATATATATATGTATGTATATATATATGGTATAATAATAATATATATATTATTAGAAAGGTTTTTTATATAATTATATATACTAAATATGTATAAAATAAAAATCTTTAGAGATATGTATATATAAATAAATATCATATAATATTATAGATTCAGTGTATATATATATATATTAAGTTGCTACCTTTTCGTCGTCCGTAACTTTTATCCTATTTACTGGTGGCCATCCTGAATAAAAATTATATCCTTTTCTTTTGGTTTCCTTTTTTACAATTTCTCTAAATTTCTTTAATGAACTCTTCAAAGTATTTTTTTCCTTCATGTTTTTCAATACTTCGTAATTATCATAAATGTCTATTACTTTTTCATTTTCTTTATTTAAAGGATTTATTGTGCTAAGGAAAACCTTTCTATTACTGTCTAATAAAATAAAACACACAAAGCATTATTATAATATGTACATTTACACAAATGTTATTTCACTCTTTTTTTAAAAGCCTTATATAATTAGTTTATAAATATATTATTCTAAATTTTACATATATTATTTTAATTTATTGAAATATTACTTATAATATTCTTGATAACATTATGAGGACGAAACATCATCATTTTGTACTTTCAAAACTTTTAAAATAAGAAACACACATATATATATATATATATATATATGTACATATATTATATGTACTTTTATTTTTCAAGAGGGTATTAATATAGTAGATACATATAATTTCATTTTTTTGTTATTCAAGAAATATGAAATATTATATATACTTATATTTTGAATTCTTTTTTTTTCAATTAAAAAAAACAAGTGTATGAAATTTAAATTATTTTCTTTTAATAATCTCTTATTTTATTTTAAAAGGATAATCATATTGAAAACATATATTATATATGTACATACGAAAATGTTAATTTAATTTTTCTAAACATAGAAAACTAAAATATTTAAAAATAAAAATATATTTTAATTAGAATGTTATATATCTACTTTTATTATTGGTATTATATTGTGTATATAATACCACAGCGAGTTTTATTAAAAAAATAAAATGAATATTATATATATATATATATATATATATATATATGTATGTATGTACGTATTTATTTACTTATATTTATAATATAATAATTAAAAAATTCAAAAACAAATATTAATTCATATATTTTTATTGCCATATTAATATATTTACAAATACAAAATTAATAAATGTATACCATTAAAAAAAAAAAAAAAAAAAATACATATAAAAATTAAAATTAAAATACAAACAAATAATATTAAAAAATATATTTAGTTTACATAATATCAAAATTTACTTCTCCTTCGAATGCGTTCAAATGGTACAAGCATTCTTTATTTTCTTCCAGGTTAATACATATTTCGGATGTTGTACTTTTCAATTGTGTTATATCCTAAAAAAAAAATTAAAGAAAATATCAAATTCAAATTATATATAATTAAATAAAAAATATAAAAAAACACACAGAACAAATATATATATATATATATATATATATATATATATATATATGCACATATATATTTTGTACTCTTATGTTTAATGGTTTAAAAAAGAAAATTTTTTTTTTTTTTTTTTTAATTTCTTTCCTTTTATTGATATAAATTATTAATTCCTTTTTATCCTACCTCTTCATTTTTTTCTAAAACATTTTTCAAGGAAGTTGTATACTCATTATCATAATATTTAAATTTTTGTAAATTTTTCTTTTCTTTAATTATATCAGTTATATTTTGATTAATTTTTTGTAATTGGTTATCTATATTAAATGAATTAAAGAAATCTAATATCTCCATTAATTTAATTTTATTATATTCATATTTGTTAGAGAAAAAAACAGAATTGTTTTTTAAAATAAAAAGCTTATCTAATATATCAAGTCTAAATAAAATTCTTTGAATAATTCTTTGTGCTTTAATTTTAATTTCTTGGAAATTATTTTTTATTATATTTAAAATAAACAAAAGATTTTCATTATTTTTTTTAATAGTTAACTTTTTCTTCTTAAGAATTTTTATATGCTTTTCTTGATCACATAGAATCATTTTTATTTTATCCATATCATATATTGGTACTATACAATAATTATTTTTATCTGGATTTTTTTCTAGAGCTTTAATATATTTGCTTAAAATTTCTTTAGAAATTAAATATTCATGTGTATATATATTATCATTCCATAATAAATTACAAAAAGATCCTAGGAGTAAAGAATTCAACACACGATTTTTTGATTCACTCTTATCATCTTTCAAATATATAAAATTCATAACATATGGATTCTTTTCATAAATGAAGGTCTCTAAGTAGGATTTGCACAGAAATATTTTACCCAATTTCATAGATATCTCCTCTATAAAGAAAAATAATATAATATAATATAATATAATATAATATAATATAATATAATATAATATAATATAATATAATATAATATAAAGGTAAACACGTATATTATAATGACAAATAATATATATACATAAAACATATTCACATAGACATTTATTTTTTATATTTACTAATATTAAAAATACGTTTAAAGAGTTTACATACCACATAATTGTTCTGTTAAAGACTTTCTTATTTTTAAAGAACTATTAAAATTCAATTTATTCTCAAATGTCATATTTTCGTTTTGATTAATATTTTGTAACTCATTATTAAATACACTATTTTTTAATTCTTCCTGTGATTTATTCTGTGTAGTATTTACAGTGTTGATATTTATTTGTGGTAATAAAGTTTTTGTGTTATTTTCATTAGACACATTCATATTTTGTGATAAATTTAAATTGGCATTCACATGAGAATTTAAATATGATAAATTTTTACTTAAGTCATTTCCTCCATTTAACAATATATTTTTTTTGTCATTAACAGAATTATTGAAACCGATATTCCCTTTGTCCATTTTTTATTTCTTTTTTTAATATTAATAATAATAAATATAAAAATATTATATAATAAATGGACAAAGGGTTACAACAACAACAAAAAAAAAAAAATTCTCAATATTTTATATACATTTTATAAGTATATGGATATTTATAAATTATTACATTATTACAATATAAATAAAAGGTATATATAATATAATAAACCAATATAAAATTATTCAAAAAATTATATATATATATATATATTTATTTATTTATATTATAATTATTATTATTTATCTTTTCTATTTCAAAAAATATATAAATAAATATATATATATATATATAATATTATATACATAATATAATATTGCAAATGGAATAGTATTAAAAAGGAATATATAAATAAATATATTTATATATAATATATATATTTTATTGTAAATATAAATTATAATACATTTATATTATATATATATATATAAATATCCCTGGAATTTCGAGATTTTATTTCTTTATAATAATATTATAAAAAAAAATCATTTTAAATATGACTAAAAATAAAATAATTTATAAAGTTTTATATAAAATAAGATTATATATAGAAAAGTACAAAAAAACAATTTAATTACAAAAAAATATATTTATTTATATATTTTATAAAACTCATCACTTTTTTTTTTATTCTTAATCATTTTTACATCCAAAAAAAAAAAAAAAAAAAAAAAAAAAAAATATATATATATATATATATATATATATATATATATATATATATATATATATTAATATATATATATTTTTTTTTTTATTTTTTTTA
>NC_033658.1:1354228-1355294 GCF_001601855.1 Plasmodium reichenowi | reverse complement strand
AAAAAAAGAATATATTTTAATTTACAAAATGTTTTACAAAATTATTAGGTTTATTTTATATACTTATTACTCATTTTCTCTTTTTAACAAAAAAACAGCAAAAAATATCATTTATTATACATAAATTATTTTTATTAAGTTTTTTTTTTTTTTTTTTTTTTTTTTCTTTTTCGTACGAAATAAAAATTATAAAAAAATTTTCATGTTATTAAGGATGAAAAAAATATATATTAAATAGCCCATAAGGAATACACACTGAAAATAAAAAAAGACATTATAATTACAACATCTATTGTTTTACGTTCGCTTCTGAGGGAATTATTTTTTTTTTGGTAAATTGATATTTTGGTATGTATTACTTTCCATTCAATTATTTTAAAACACCTCTATATATGGGACACAATTCTTTATGTAAAAATAAAATGATCATAAAAAGGGACAAACATGTCTATATATATATATATATATATATATATATATATATATATATATTACCATTCAGTGTAATATTTTAATTAACTTGTTAACATTATTTAATGCATATAATTTTTCTTCCTTGTGCTTTTTTAAAACATAATATCATAGGAAATATTCCAGCATGTAATAATAATGTCCACTTATAAAATAATACATGCTACATGACCTAAATTTTAATAATTCAAATGCATAATAACAAATATTAATAAAATAAAAATAAATAAGTTGCCTTATGTTTTATTACGTTTCTAATTTTTTTCTTTTATTTTTAAGGGAAGCATTTTAAAATATATAAATAAGTTATATTTTCTTGTTTCACTCAATTATTTTGAACATTTATTTTATTATTCTTACATGTATAGTGAATGAGGTGTCCTTTTTTTTTTTTTTTTTTTTTTTTATTTTAAAACAGCATGCGTTTGAATAAATCTGATTCTCTTGAATATTAAATATACAACAGTTGTATAGATGTATATTTACACATTTACAAAAAGTATTAATTTTGATCTTTTGAGAAGTTTCAAAAGCTTTATTTTAATATATTATATATATATATATATATATATATATTTATGAATTATAAAAATTA
>NC_033658.1:1348874-1354128 GCF_001601855.1 Plasmodium reichenowi | reverse complement strand
ATTTAAAAATATATATTTTAATATATTATATATATATATATATTTATATATATTTTTATGAATTATAAAAATTATATACGAACCTTTTACTTTTTTCTGCTGTCTTTTTTTTTTTTTTTTTTTTATTTCTTTTCGTAATTATTATATAAAATGTTCACAATATTATATATATTTTAACGAAATTTTGAAAAACAAAAACATCTTCTATTTAAATTTTATTCTTTTCATTTTTGTTACTGTTGTGAGTTTTTTTTTTTTTTTTAATTGTTTATTTTATGTCAGGATCACTTTTTCTTTTCTTTTTTTTTTGTTTTAAATGATTTTTAAAACGAATTCGTATTAATATTGTAACTTGTGCTTATTTATTTATTTATTTTATATATATATATATATATAAACATATATATTTTTTGTGTAAACTCCAACTAAACAAAAGGTATAAACTGAATATTTTATTTTACCATAGTTTTTAAGTTAAAAATATTCTTTGTTTATATTAAGATATTTAACTTTAATATACACGTAATTTTTGTAATATATATATATATATATATGTATATTATAGGAAGAACGTCTAATATACATAACATTGTTCTTATATATAATATATTTGTTTGTGAATTTATATACATATATATGATATCACACCAAATAAATTACACTTATATCAAATATACCTGTATATATAAATATATGATTATATAATTTGTATGTGCATGCGTACAAGAAAATATTATCTTTTAAGGTATAATATATTTGTTTTAGTATTATTATTAAAATTGTAAAAATAATGAATCATCTTGGGAATGTTAAATATTTAGTCATTGTGTTTTTGATTTTCTTTGATTTATTTCTAGTTAATGGTAGAGATGTACAAAATATAGTGGATGAAATAAAATATCGTGAAGAAGTATGTAATGATGAGGTAGATCTTTACCTTCTAATGGATTGTTCTGGAAGTATACGTCGTCATAATTGGGTGAAGCATGCAGTACCTCTAGCTATTAAATTGATACAACAATTAAATCTTAATGAAAGTGCAATTCACTTATATGCTAGTATTTTTTCCAACAATGCAAGAGAAATTATTAGTTTACATAGTGATGCATCTAAAAACAAAGAGAAGGCTTTAATTATTATAAAGTCACTCTTAAATACAAATCTTCCATATGGTAAAACAAACTTAAGTGATGCACTGTTACAAGTAAGAAAACATTTAAATGACCGAATCAATAGACAGAATGCTAATCAATTAGTTGTTATATTAACAGATGGAATTCCAAATAGTATTCAAGATTCATTAAAAGAATCAAGAAAATTAAATGATCTTGGTGTTAAAATAGCTGTTTTTGGTATTGGACAAGGTATTAATGTAGCTTTCAACAGATTTCTTGTAGGTTGTCATCCATCCGATGGTAAATGTAACTTGTATGCTGATTCTGCATGGGAAAATGTAAAAAATGTTATCGGACCCTTTATGAAGGCTGTTTGTGTTGAAGTAGAAAAAACAGCAAGTTGTGGTGTTTGGGGCGAATGGTCTCCATGTAGTGTAACTTGTGGTAAAGGTACCAGGTCAAGAAAAAGAGAAATCTTACACGAAAGATGTACAAGTGAATTACAAGAACAATGTGAAGAAGAAAGATGCCCTCCCAAATGGGAACCATTAGATGTTCCAGAAGAACCCGAAGATGATCTACCTAGACCAAGAGGAGATAATTTTGTTGTCGAAAAACCAGAAGAAAATGTAATAGATAATAATCCACAAGATCCTTCACCAAATCCAGAAAATCCAGAAAATCCACCAAATCCAGAAAATCCAGAAAATCCTCCAAATCTAGAAAATCCAGAAAATCCAGAAAATCCACCAAATCCACATATTCCTGAACAAGAACCAAATATACCTGAAGATTCAGAAAAAGAAGTACCTTTTGATGTTCCAAAAAATCCAGAAGACGATCGAGAAGAAAACATTGATATTCCAAAGAAACCCGAAATTAATGGCAATAATGAAAATGTTTTACCAAATGATAAAAGTGATAGATATATTCCATATCCACCATTACCTCCAAACGTTTTGGATAATGAAAGGAAACAAATTGACTCCCCAAGTCAATATAATAATGAAAATAGGCACATACCTATTAGCGAAGATAGAGAAACACGTCCACATGGAAGAAATAATGAAAATAGATCATACAATAGAAAATATAACGATACTCCAAAATCTCCAGAAAGTGAAGAACATGAAAAGCCAGATAATAATAAAAAAAAAGGAGGATCAGATAATAGATATAAAATTGCAGGTGGGATAGCTGGAGGATTAGCTTTACTTGCATGTGCTGGACTTGCTTATAAATTAGTAGTACCAGGAGCAGCAACACCCTTTGCCGGAGAACCTGCACCTTTTGATGAAGCATTAGGTGAAGAAGATAAAGATTTGGACGAACCTGAACAATTCAGATTACCTGAAGAAAACGAGTGGAATTAAATATAATACTTAAATAATATTTTATGTAATATAGTGAAATACACAACAACAAAAAAAAAAAAAAAAATAAATAAATAAAATAAAATAAAATAAATAAATAAAATAAAATAAAAGATAAAAATAATAATAATAGTAAGGATAAAAAAGAATAGTATGAAAAATACAAATATATATTTGTATATCATAGGATTCTTATAAAAATTATACATAACTGTAGCAAGATCAATAAGATTGTGTTAATTTGTTATTTTATTTTATTTTATTTTATTTGTTTCTTTTTTTCTTTTCTCTTTTTTTTTTTTTTTTTTTTTTTTTAGTAAATCGCTATATATTATCTATTTTATTTACTTGGTAATTTGTTTTATTTTTTTTTATTTTTTTTTATTTTTTTTTATTATTTGTTGATTACTTTTATTTATGTTTTATACTCTCTTTAATTTATAATCATTTATATATCACTAATGAATGTGTTATTCTATATAATATAAATTCTCCACATTTTTATATTCTTCATATATTTATTTTGTTAATTTAAACATTTTAGTAGAATAAAAGAAACCTATAATAAAAAATTTCATAATAACAAAAATAACAAAAAAAAAAAAAAAATAAAATAATAATAATAATAAATCCTCATCTTAACATACATATTTATAATATATAGAAAAAATTTTCCTATATAAAATTTAAAATGAAAAAATATATATTAAACTAATTAAGAAAGAAATTAAGAATACATATATAAATATATATATATTAAAATATGAATTACACAAATTTTGTGTCACTAATTTTTAGAACAAAATAAATATAAAAAAAAAACTTTACAAATTGGGTCTAAGAAATTAAATTATTTTAATTAAGAAAATATTGATTCAAAAACAAATTGTGGAATTTTTAAAAAATCATCAATTATTTTTGACTCCCGTTTTTCATCATTTTGTTCATTATCCTTATGATCTTTATTTTTAATATTTAATTTTTCACATAGAACTTTAGAAAATTCATAATCGCATATTTGAAAATTTGTATTTAAATCTTCATTTATAATTTCATTAACATAGAATTCAGGATTATATGTTTTAAATTTTTTTATTAAAATATTGAATTCATCCATTTCTTTTATACTAAATATATTTTTTTTATTTTTTACATTTTTATTTTCGTTCATTTTACAAAAAAAATAAAATCGATTTTTTTTTTTTAAGTCATTATTAAAATTTATTTGGTTCTTTAGTTCATATTTTTGATTTGTCATATTATCAGTATTTTTATTTTGTGAATTATTGAATTGTATCCAACTTTTTTTTGGAACGTATAAATTGATCAACTCATTTGGGGTTAATGTTTCATCTTTATTTAAATTCAACAATTTATTATAAAGTGCATATATTTCTTTAAAATTTTCGGAATTTTTATTTTTATGTGTTTTGTCTATATTGATCTTTGCAAAAAGGGATTCATAATATTTTTTGTAATACGTATATATATCTTGTTCTTTTATAAAAGAATTCTTTTTATATAATACAAAATGTGTGTCTTCCTTAATCTTTTCTCTTCTTTTTAAAGTTCCAAAATCAGCATCATATGATTTGTCATCTAAGGATATACTTTCTTCACTTTTTACATAATTATTTGAATATTTATTATCATCATAAATTTTTTCATCATAAAATTTATTATGATATCCATTTTGAACATAATTATTCTGTCCATATTTATTTTGTTTATATTTACTTTCACGGTCTTCTACATTATAGTTATCAATCATTTTATTATGTAAAAAATCATGTGTAAGTAATTTAAATTCATTATTCTTTATTTCTTTTATATCATTTTTATTCTTTACATAAAAGGCTCCTTCAAAATTATTTTTGGGTGTATATGTTAACTGTATATATTTGTCGTATTCTTTTTGTTCCTTCCTTTTAATTGATATCATATAATTTTGATAGGATAAAATACTGACATATTTGTTTTCATAATGTTCTATATTATCCTCACTAAAATTATGATGTTCTTCATTTTTCATTTGTTTTCTGATTTCTTCAAAAATATGAGGCATTTGAGGTCCAATTATTTTATTATTTCCTTTCCTCTCTTTACAATTATATCCATCTTCATTTTTGAATTTCTTTTGGTTTATTTCTTTGTTTTCATTATTTTCAATATGTGAATAAATTTGGTTATTATTAGATTGTTTTTTTTGTATATCCTTTTTTAATTTTATATTAACACCTATGGGAATACCATCAATGTAGTTATTATTTCTTAATAAGGTATAGGACAGATTTTCATTGAAAAAGGTAAAGGTTATGTCATCTGTAAAATTATGTTCTTCTCCATAATTTCGATTAGTAACAATATCTTCATATATATTATCATCTTCATCAATATAATCATATATATTTTTTCTTTCGATATTTTTTACTCTTTTATATATACTTGATATATAATGACAGGGTTTAAATTCATCTTCTTTCTCTTGTTCATTTGAGTGTTTCCTTTTTTTTTGTTCCTTTCTTTCTTTTTTTCTTTTTTCGGAAGCTAATAAATTCTTGTAATACACATAAAAATCATATTCATCATAATGTTTTCGTTTTTTACTAAACTCTTTTTTTATATCATGTAATTTGTAATTTGTAAGTTTTGTTCCTAAAAAATCACACATTCTATGAAATGTATATAAATAAATTTTCCTTTCTTATTATTAACACGTTTTATTTTATATATATATATATATATATATATGTTCAATTGAAATGT
>NC_033658.1:1342970-1348774 GCF_001601855.1 Plasmodium reichenowi | reverse complement strand
AGAATAAACAATTGATTGAATATACATAAATATAATATTGAAAAAATAAATTATTTTGATAATAATTAAAAATTAAACATACATTTCAATTGAACATATATATGTATATATATATATATATATATATATATTTTATGTGTATATAATAATACACTTAATAATAAATTTCTATGGTTTATAATATATATTATATTTAGATTTATTTTTTAATTTATTTATTTATTTTATTTTATTTTATTTTTTTTGTTCAAGTAATTTTTTAATAACAAATGTGTTATGTTTCCAAAATTTTGCTAATTTTTATCCTTTTGAAGGGAATTATACATCTTTTAAAATAAAAAAAAAATATATGGTAGCACTTCATTTATAAGTGTTATCTTTTCTTATTTTTCTTGTAAAAACATAAAAACGAATATTTTAATATTTTTTTTATACATAATTTATATATATATATATATATATATATATATATTTTTATAATTTTCTCCGTATTATTCGTTTAATTTTTTAATAATTATGTTCTTCTTAGATTATCATTATATATCTAGAAGTTAAGAATTTTATAAAATTATAATATTATAATGAATACCAAAAAGGAAGATTATAACAATGACAAATTATATTTCAAGTTATATGAATATATATCTAGAATAGATAAATTTCCTTCGAATGATATTAATTTACAGAATGAAAAGAAAAAGAGAAAATATATTAATAAGCAAAAGAAAAAGGACGAATATAAAAATCTTAACCATGAAACAATATCTAATTTTAATAAAAATGTGGTAAATGCTAAAAGAACTGATGATAATACATTTAAAGAAAAAAATGAACACATAATAATAAGAAATGATAATATAAATTATGATAATCAAAACACATGTGGATATAACCAAGATTGCGATGAATATAAGGATTATCTTTCGAACGACTCTTTAAGTGCTTATAGTTCATTTGATGAGGAAGAAAATGAAATTGATTCTTATATCACCGAAAATGAACAATCTGAAATTGATCAGAGAAATAAGGAAGATAGAAAAAATAATAATTTGCCTATTACGTTATCTGATCAGAAAGAAATAAAAGATAATCATTTACATAAAAATAATATTACAGATAATATATTACATAATTTGTCAGAAGAGAAAAGTTCATTTCATATATCGAGTAACAATGAACCTACCAATGATTTTTATAATAATAGAGAAAATAAAGAAATTTTAGAAAAAAAAGAAAAAAATAATATATGTCAATATAAATTTAAAGATATAGAAAAGAATAACAATATGGATATTTTTATGGAAATAGAGAACTATTATTTTATATATAAAATGAATAGAAAAATTGAAGAATATAATAGTGTTAATGAAATGAAAATTATAAAAAGTGAAAGAAATGAAAAATTGTCTGAAATGTTTAAAAAGATTCATAGCATTTTAACACATTATAAAGAAATAAAAATTGAATTGAAAAATTTAATAAAAAATAAACAGCTCATTTATAAAAATTTTTATTCTATTTTTTTACATTATTATTATAGATACTCAGAAGTTAAAATGATAAAATTAAACAAAAGCAAAATTGAGAAACGTTTAAAATATTATACAAATATTGAGCGTTTTGAAATGATTCTAGACAAAATGGAGAAAAATGTATATGCATATTTTATTGATATATACAAAACCTCTATGATAAAAAATAGACAAGTAGGAAAGAATCAAGAATGTTCTGTTTCTCATGAGGAAGAAGAAGAATACACGAGTGATAATGAGGAAACAGATGAAGATTTAATAGATGAAATGGATGAAGACGGCGATTATGATGAGGCATATGATAATATAAATGATAATATAAATAATAATGGGGATGATAATATATATGATAATATAAATAATAATATGGATGATGATATATATGACAATATATATGACAATATATATGATAGTATGTATGACAATATATATGATAGTATGTATGATGATGTAGATGATAATATATATGATAATATAGCTAATAACACAGATAATAATAACGATAATATTATGCCTGGTAACATAAATAAACATATTAATAATATCATAGATAATCATATAAATGACCATTCAAAAGAAGAAACACATGATGATATAAGTCAAGAGACTCAACAAAAAATTGACTTATCCCTCACAAATGAAAAAAAAAAAAAAACCTCCAAAATCAGTGACACCAATAAAAAGAATGTTACCAAAACTAAAAATCAAACTAAAGATAAAAAAAAAAATTCTTTCTTTTGTATAAACAAAAGTACATTAGAAAATAATGAATATGCGTGTTCCTCTCATCCTTTGAATGAACATTTTTTGAAAAACATGGAATGTAATTTTTTAAATAATATTGATGACGACAACTTTAAAAGAGAAATATACAAAAAATTGTTAAACAAAAATAAGATAGATAAAAAAAACGAAAAAAGAAAAAAAAAACGTCATATAAACAACAAATTAAATGAAAAAAATGAAATTCATTCTATGCTACACTTTTCAGAAAAGGCCATTAAATTTTTTAAAAAAAATAATACATATTTCAACGCAAAAGGAAAAATACTAAAATATCAATCAATTATTAAAAGAATTTTAAAATATATTATAAACTTATTTAGGGACGTCTTAAATAATACTGATTTAAATATTAATATGACCAAAGAAGATAGAGGTCAATATTTGTATGATATGCAATATGAAAATAGAAGAACCGATGAAATTAATGATACAATAAATAGAAATTCATTGAAAAGTCAAAACAAAAATATTAATAATAATGATATCATGAGTTGTGATGAATATATTAATAGGAATTGGGGAAAATCTCCTATTAGTAATAATGAAATTAAACTTTTTTGTTATACACAAAATGAAAATTATAGTATTAACCAAACAGGAAATAAGAAAGAAAATGCTTTATTCGAAGAGAATATAGAAAATGAAGAAAAAATGACTGAAAATTTTATTACATATGAAGATATAAAAAAAAGTAATATATATGAAAATAATATAAATGATAATAATATATATAAAATTTCTACTATTAATAATTTAATTAAAAATCATTTTTTATTACAAACTAATGATGAAAAGGAAATTGACAAAATATATAATAATGTGAATATAATATATTTTAATAAATATATAGATGAATTTGAATATTATAAGAAATACAAAATAAAATGTTATTGTATGAAAGATATAATAAATTTTATTTATAAAAAATCATTAAATGATGAAAATAATTTATATATAGACGATTATAACTCTCTGGAAAGTATATATGTAAGTACAAGATTAAAAATATTAAATAATAATATTTTAAAAAATTTTGAATATTTTTTTGATAAAGATATTTGTAAATATATAAAAAATGTGTGTCTATTAGCTATATATATTTCAAAATTAGAATCAGATTTATTTTTACATATATTTAATAATAATTTAAATTCTTCTATTAATATTATACTCAATAGTATTGGTGTATGTATATATGATAATATTAATGAGAAAATTTATGAATTAAATAATATGAAAATTATAAGAAAAATTATCCAAATTATTTATGTAGATATTATTGACATATATACTGATGATTCTTATAATATTATACATGATTATTTGAAACGAATATGTACAACATTAAAAGAGAGATTATTATATATAATAGAAATGTATATCTCATATTATACTAAAAATGTTAATTATAATAGTACTATTCCTTATATGTGTTTCCAATCAATAAAAAAGAAATTTACAAATATAATAAATGGATTTTTATATGAAGATTATATAGTAAGTAGTAATTATGAAATAATAAATCATGAGACTAAAAAAAATAAGGACAAACGTTTGAATGATTCACAAGACAATTTTCATGATCAAAATATACATTCTGATCATATGAATCATATAGAAAAAAAAATAGACAATATATCATCTGGAAATATATATAATTCAAATGATAAGTATATGGAAATCTCTGAAAATGATGATTATTCTAGCGAAAGTATAGAAAGTGAAAATAATTATAAAGAACATGAATATAATATAAATATATTGAATGAAAATAATGTATATAAATCTTTCTCTTTTAATAATATTCAATTTAATAAAGATACCATATTTTCCTTAAGAGGAATAGATATGAATATAATAGGAACCATTCTAATTTTAAAAACTATTAATTTTATTATTGAAGAAAATACTTTTATAGATTTATTCAAAGAATGTTTAGAAAATACATTTAATTCTATAACACATGTATATAAGCAATATATAAAAAAACATGATGATATGTTTAATTCAAATATTTTTCTTATAAAAAATTTAAGTTTCTTACTTTATTTATTTTATAAAGTCACTAATGATAATGAATTTTTAAATACTTATTTACATAAAGATTTAATAGATCATTTATTATTTAATGTAACACATAAAGAAAGTAAAAAAAATGATCAAAAATATAAAACAGGAAAAGATAATAATAATAATAATAATAATGAAATAACGGGAGTAGAAAATGAAATATCTATTTTTAATTTTATTAAACGAGTGTACACCGTATCTTCAAATACTGATGTGCAAAATAAAATTTTAAATATGTTTAATGAGAGTTTATATAATTTTATTATAACTACCATATCGAAAGGTGAATAGAAATGTTTATAATGATAAAATAAAACAATAAAATGAATAATTAAATAAATAAATATAAATATATATATATATATATATTATTACTTTTTAATTTTCCATATGGAAATTTTTTAATATCCATATGACCATATTAATTATTATTTATTTTTTTTTTTTTTTTTCAGTGTGTGCTCCGTTAATTAATATCCTTTCGAATGAATATAACGATTACGAGAATGAGAATGACATAAAAGAAGTACTATATAATTGGATTAATGGAAAGAAAAAAGAAAAAGAAGAAGAACATAACAAAGATAATTCTAGAAAAGATTTGTTTTCGTTTCTAAAAGATCTTGATTTTGAACAGCTTAAGGAATATACAAAAAATATTAATGAGAAGAAAAATCAAGAACTAAGTAATAAAAATGGGGATGATATAAAGAATGAGTTACAATCATTTCGTCAAAAAATATACTTTTTGTTTCCTAAGATTTATTTTTATATAAAATTATTTATTTGTTCA
Source organism: Plasmodium reichenowi (assembly GCF_001601855.1). Lineage (NCBI taxonomy): Eukaryota > Apicomplexa > Aconoidasida > Haemosporida > Plasmodiidae > Plasmodium > Plasmodium reichenowi. The sequence goes on along the minus strand of NC_033658.1, from coordinate 1,343,593 downwards.
AATACTGATAGATACAGCGAAAACAATTTCTTTTACGTTCTGTTTGATTATATAATAGGAGTCTTAAAATATAAAATAATATATATGTTAAGGTTAGGAAGGGAACGCAAAAAAGAGAAAATATACATACATATAATATATATATATATATATATATATATATATATATACTTGCGAATATTTATTTTTTTATGCAGATGCTATATAATAATTTTATATACTTTTATATTTTATTATAATTATTAAAACCTCATTTTATTATTTATTTATTTTTTTTTTTTTTTTTTTCTCCCTTTATAGTGAAGTGTATTTTCTACTAGGATGTAAATATTCAAAAAAGATTTCAAACATTTTTGAAGAAAATTATATTAATGACATATTTCTTTTTTTAAATTCTAATGAGCAATATTCTTGCGTTTTCTCAGATATTCATCAATATTATGATATGAAAAAAAATTATAATTTTTTGTAATTAATTTTAATTTTTTTTTTTTTTTTTTTTTTTTTGAAAATAAAAATTTTATATTTAATTTTAATTAAAAAAAAAAAAAAAAAAAAAAAAAAAAAAAAAAAAAAAAAAAAAAAAAAAAAAAAAAAACACCATTAAAAAAATTAAATATTTC
>NC_033658.1:1341326-1342593 GCF_001601855.1 Plasmodium reichenowi | reverse complement strand
TTAATTTTAATTAACACAAAAAAAAAGAAAAAACACAAAAAAAGAAAAAAAAAAAAAAATAGAATAAATACACACCGTGTAACGGATTTAATATGGCTCATTTATAATACCTTATAAAATATAATTTTAAAAAGTATATTATGTATATATTAATTTTTATATATTCTGAATTAAACATTTTCTTCAATGGAATAATCTATATAATATACTCCCTTGTCCGATGAAAAAATAATTTTTCGGTTTTTATATCTTATGAAATAGGACCACTTAAAATAAAAAAGGCCCTTAGGTAATTGTACGGTTTTATAAAATACAAATGTAGATAAATTGAAAATAAAAATTTGATTTTCTACTAATATAAATAACATATTTTCTACGGATTTGTGTATGTCTAATATTTTTTTTTTTAGTTTTCTGATTCGATACATATCTATAGCTTTTTTAAAATCAAATATGATTAATCTTTTACCATTTTTTGCTACTATAATTTTTTCATCATCTAGAAATTTACCATGACTTATAAATTTAGAGGAAAAGTCTACACAAAAAATTAACTCATGTTCACATTTTTGAGCATCAGCAAAAATTTGTAAGACACGAATATGACATTTCCCAAAATTATTTTTATAACATAATAAATAATTTATATTAAAATCAAAAATGACTATATTTTTTAAGAAATTTTTGTAAAAATAACTAGAAAAATTACTTGTTATATCATATATAAATAAACTTTTTGAGTTATTAAATAATATATAGTTCTCATAATATATTACTTGTTTATTATTTGATACATCTAAATTAATCTTTTGAATAAATTGATATGATCTTACACAAAAAACATCAATACAACTTTCATAACATATATATATATTATTCTTGTCAATATATATTGATTTTATACTATTATTTCTAAACATACATAAAATATGATACTTTTTAATTATCTCACTATTATTATTATTATTTATATTATTGTGATTATTTAGTTCCTTTTTACTTATAACCACATCATCTATAGTTGATTTGCTATAGTTTTCTTTCTTTAATTCGTCTCTATTATTCAAATCGTTTATACATTTTTTCTCATCATCTGTAATATTATTATTATTATAAACATATGATATATTTGTATTTGTTTCTTTATTTTCTTTAATTGTTATTTTGTATAAACAAACTTTCCCTGTAAGAGATCCTAAAAATGAAAGAAAAAAAAAAAATAATAAATAAATATATATACATATATATATATATATATATATATATA
>NC_033658.1:1334266-1341316 GCF_001601855.1 Plasmodium reichenowi | reverse complement strand
TGGCTGATGTATTTTTTTTTTTTTTTGTTTTTTTTGTTAATCCTATATAAATGAAAAAAAAATAAAGAAAACGTACCAGTACATATATAATTATTATCCGTATATAAAACAACTATAGGGTCTGATAATAATGTCTGGATACAATTATGTAATACAAATTGATTTCCTGTTGGATTTTCTTTTTCTCCTTTTTTATTTAGAGTATAACAATTACTTATTTTCTTAAAACATTTATTAAATACTTTAGTTTCATCATTCATTTTTTATTTTTTATTTTTTTTTAATATTTCTTGTAATATATTTTATATTTTAATCATTCCATTATTCTCATTTTTTACAAAGTATCATGATAATTTCATAAAAAAAAAAAATATATATGTATATAATATTATTATTTAATATTATTATCAGTTAATAATTAAAATAAAAAAATTATAATTATTTGTATTAAAAAGAAATGGATAATTCAAAAATCAAAATTATTTATAAATTTCATAATATACGGTTTATTGAATTAATAAATAGTTCTTTTATTTAATAAATAATCATAATATCAATCATTTAAATTTATAGTATATATATAAGGCTAATAAAATTACTTTTTTTTTAGTGAATATGCAGATGAATACAATATAAATATATATATTATATATACATTATAGCCCATATAATATTATATGGATTAAGTTTTTAAAATAATGGATACATATAAAACTTTAGGTGAAAATAATAATATTATTATATAAGGAACAAAAAAATATATTATGAATATATTATATATATATATAATATATATATATATATAATTTGTTTTATTTTATATTTTTATTAAATCAAGCATTTATATAATATAATAAAAATTGTCAGATTGTTAGTTTTTATGAGAAATCAAAAAATAAATATATATAATTTCAGTTCAAAATAATAATAGAATTATATATGGTTAATATTTAAAAATGTTATCATTAATAATATATATATGTATATATGAAAGTAGAAAATGCTAAAAAGTTCAGAAAAAAAAAAAAAAAATGGTATAGAATTTTTAATTATAATAATTTTAAGAAGATATAAAAGAAATATATCTAATCATATACATATATTATTATTACAACACTTTTTACATGGAAACAACTATTGTTATAACTTATATATATATATATATATATTTTTTTTTTTTCTCGTAAATTTCCTATTGATATTAATATTTCTTTATTGTTCCTTATTGTAGATCATATGATTTATTCTTTATTTTAAAAAGACACAAATTATAATTAACGCATAATATAATTAAACGAATTCATGTTATAAATCCATTAGAACGTTATCTTCATTTTCCTCTTTTATAAATGGTTCTAATAAATAAGAGGTAAAATCAATAGTGTTTGTTTTTTCGTTTAAATTTTTATCATACTTCCAGAAACTATATAAGGAGAGATTAACAAGGTAAGTTTCTGAATACTGTAAATTAGAAATATAAATATAATTGGAATGAACATCTTGCTCTTCTAAATGTTTTATTATTTTTTCTTCTCTACAATGTTTAATATCTTCAACGTATCCTAAAAAATGTATGTCAATTAGATGAAAACATAAGGTGTACTAAATTGTATTCTGTAATAGGTTATGTACTTATAAAATTATACATATATATATATATATATATATATATATATATATATATATATATATATATATATATGTATGTATGTATAAGGGTGGTTATTAAAATATATCTATACAAATGTACCTTTTAACAATATGCCTTCTGAATTACAAAATCTAATTTATACTTATCGAATTATACTCTTTGATATGCACATATTTATAGGTCATAGCCAACATAATGTTTACAAAAAGGATAGCTATATATTAAAAATGCAATAAAATAAAATTACCTGCTACTTTTGCCATGTATTTAAAATAACTTTTCTGACCTACAGTTTCTATAGGTGTAGCTTTAGAAAAAATCTTTTGATCAAGAAACATATAGCAAATTTCAAAAAAATAAGGTGAAGGCAAGTCAAATAATTCGTTAGGGTTTTTATATTCTTGTTCTTTTATATTTATAAAATTCTTTATATAAAACCAAAAGGGGAATTCTACATCTACATAAGTATAAGATGAAAGAGAAATAGCTATGTAAATTGGAATCCACTGTCTTTCCCCAGCTTTCATTTCTTTGATATCAAATCCCTTTAAAGAAAAATATGAGATAGAAAGATAATAATATAAATAAATAAATAAATATATATATATATATATATATATATATATATATATATGTATATATGTTTTTGCTACAATATTTATTATTTTATTATATTTCATCGTATTATTTATATTTTTTTTTTTTCTTTTTAACTTCAATAAATTCTATTTCTACGTTGGGTATATCAACTAAAGCTTTCACAACAACCAATTCTCCAAGTGCTTTATCATATAAAGACATATTTACAGCATCATTTAAAAATAATTTAGCATATTGTAAATTATTGTAATAATAAGAAGAATTAATTTTGAGAGGTAGATATTCAATATCTATATCAATGTTTATTAATGCTTTATTTAATATAGTAGCTTTACTTATATCAATATTATCAATATATATTTTTTCATCATTAATAGATAAATCATTTTCTCCTACTTCTACATTATCTAAATAAGAATATATATTATGAATATTTTCTCTACAATTAAAATCATTATTTTTTCTTGATCTTATATATGCTCCATTATTTAATGTATATTCATATAAATTACTAGGTAAAGGAATATCATCTGAATAAGTAAGAAACGTAGTAATTATTTTATAATATCTATCATATATAGATTTATACACAAGTATCTTTATATCATTCTTATACTTATCTTCAGAATATTCCTTGTTCTCTAATTCATATATATTATTTTCTATTTTATCTAATAATGCTTCTGCTATCATTCTTGTATTTTCATCAATTTGTATATTTTGATTTCCATATAAAAGTTGATTTCGTAAATATTGAATATAATAAAAAGACAAACATACTTCTGTATTCTTTAAAGGTAAAGGAGGAAAATCAACAACAACTATATTTTCCAAATCGTTATTAATTTTTTTCTCATTTAATAATTTATTTAAAGGTTCATAAGAATTGAACGTATCATCTTCATTATGAGCTCTTCTAGGATTCTTACGATTCAAATGAAATAAACTCTTTCTCTTATTTTTATTTTCTGTATTATCTGTTATTGATGACCTTTTCTTTGTTTTGTTTTTCTTTTGAAATATAGCAAACACATCATCCATATTGTAAAAGAATAATATTCTTTTAAAAATATTAGATAGGAACAAAAAGGTATATTATTATATCACGTCAATGTAGAAATGTAACACAAATATATATTTCCAATTTTTTTTTTTTTTTGGATTCTATAAAATATGTTCGATTCAAATTGCGTATGTGTTCATTTATAAATATATATATATATATATATATATGTGAATATTTTTCGTGATATACATGTATATTATATATATCTCCTTTTCTAATATAAATATTATTGTTTTTTCCCCTATATTACGCGTTCTCCTCAATATTAGGAGAAATTTAATAATAAAAAAAAAAGAGACGGACCTAATAAAATAATTATTACATTATCTATATTATGTTGCGTGTTTTTTAGAAAACTATATAATATACAAAGAACTATTTATAACAGAAAAAAGATATTAAAAAAGGAATGATTCTTGAGGTTATTATCAATTTTTTTTTTTTTTTTTTTTTTATGTATTTAAAATTTTGTCTTAATAAAGACATACATAAGTCTACGCATTAATTCTAAAATATTTTAAATTTATTATTAAAAAAAATTTTAAATAAAAATCAATTGGACAAAAAAAATATATATGTTATACATAATTAATATGGTAAACATAAAAATATAAAATTTTATATATCCTTATTTTATATCATATATATAAAATAAAGAAAAAGAAAAAAATTAAAAAAAAAAAAATAATAATAGTAACAATAATAAAATAATGAAAAACACACATTTTTATTTGCACATATAAACTATGAATGATGCCAATTTATTTGAAATAATTAATATTTATGAATATTCATTATTTAATATAATATAATATAATATAATATTATCTTCATATAGGCACAATATTGTACAATATATATATATATATATTTTTTTTTTTACGTTATAATTATTCTTTTTTTAATGTCATATTTCCATTTCCTTATATATGTGCATTTGGTTTATTTTATATAATGCATGTATTTAAAAATCGGTATTTAAAATTATTCTTTTTAGATCCACATACCTGATTGTATTTTCTCACATGTTATCATATTTTCTATACATAATATGTTATCTTATACATTTTAAATTGTACTATCATTATCATTAAAAGTGATTTCAATGATTTCATCCTTCTCCTTAAAGAGAAAATCATCATTCGGTTCAAAAGCTTCATTAATTTCATTAGATTTGTTATCTCCATTGTTAGTCTTTATCAGTAATAATACTATACTAGAAAATAAGAACACACATAAAGCTATACTTCCTGCTGTGTATACAGAAACACTCAAATTCTTTGATCGAGAAAATTTTCGATCATGGGTATTATCACCAGTAGTACTTTCCGAACTATTAGTATTATCTGTTCCTGATCTTTGAGTTGATTCTGTTTCATCTTTTTTTTCTTTAGATGTTATCAGCATTTCAGTTTCATTATCAGAAGGTTTATTAGTATATATATCACCATGATGTGTAGGTTTAATATCGACGAGTCTATCAGTTTTTTGCTCTAAACTATCGTTAACACGTTGTTTTGAATGCAATATTTTTTTCTGGCTTTCTTCGTATTCCTTTATAATTTCATTAAGTTCACGGTTCAAATTAAGATATAATTGATTTTTTAATGAGTTCAATATATTTGTTTTCAACTGTGTCTCATTATCTTTAATGACCTCATCATTTTTATTTAATAGACTATCTATTTTTAACGATAATATATTTTGTAAATGTTTTAACCATTTCTGTTCCAAACTATGTCTGAGTTTTATATCTTTGTTTTTTATTATTTCATCTTTTTCTTTTGTTAGTTCATCCTTTATTATTTTCACCATATCAGATTCTAGTTTACTTTTTATGTGTTGTTCTCTTTCTGCTAACTCGATTTTCTTTCTTTCCAATTCTTTTTCTTGTTTCAATTTTAATTCTTGTTGTTTCCTTTCTTCCTCTGCTTTTTGCCTTTTAATTTCTTCTTCTTTTTCTCGTTTCTCCTTTAGTGTCATTAATATTTGTTTTAATCGTTCTCTAAATTTTTCTCTTAATAAATCTATATATTCTTCTTCCAGTTTAGTTTTCCATGTTTTCTTATTTCTATCGATAATATTATTATTTTCATTTGTTAAGCCATCTATAGTTTTTTTCAAACTAGCTTCAATATTATATTTATGTTCCTGTTCCTTAACTCTTAATGTTTCTTCGTCTTTGTCCTTTAATTCTTCTTCAATTATGGTCTGGATGTCGTTATTTAATTTTTGTTTTATTTCGTTTATACTTTGTAATTCCTTTTCCTTTTTGTCAAACTCGCTATGTAATTTAGGTTTAAATTCTTCTTTCAATAGTTTTTTCCATTGTTCCTTATTTTCATTTATTATTATATTGCTCTCTCCTATTAATGTATCTACTTTTTTTATCAAAGTGTCTTCCATTGTATTTTTCAGGTTTGTATCTTTTAACATATCTGCATTTTTTTCTTTTAATTCTGTTTCAATCATTTGGGGGATTAATTCATTTAATTCATCAGTTATTTCTTTTATCTTTTGTAATTCCTTTTCTTTTTCAATGAATCTATTATTTAATATTAACATAAATTGTTTTTCTAAATTTTCTTTCCATGTACTTACGTTTTCTTGTATGATGTTATTCTTTTCATGTATTAAGTTACTTATGTTTGTTATCAAATCTGTTTCTAATTTATTCTTTAGTGTACTTTCTTTAGCTTTGAATGATACATAAGTTTCATTTATGAATTCTTTTTCAATTATATGTGGAATTTTTTCTATTAATACATCCTGTATTTCTTTTATTCTTTGAATTTCATTTTGTTTTTGTTTGAAACGATCATTTAATTTTTCTTTAAATTCTTTTTCCAATTTTTCTTTCCATTCTCCTTTATTTTCATGTATTATATTATTTTTTTCTTCGACTAGAGAATGAATAATATTTATCAAATCATTTTCTAAAATCTTTTCCAACTGTCCATCTTTTAGCATATCTATACTCTTCTCTTTTAATGTTGTTTCAACCATATCAGGAATACGTATGTTTAATTGTTCTTTTATTTCTTTTATACTTTGCAATTCATTTTCTTTTTCAAGGAATTTCTTATTTAATTTTGGTTTAAATTCTTCTTCTAATTTTTTTCTCCATACCTTAATATTTTCTTCTATTATGTTATCCTTATCATTTACTAATTTATCAATATTTGTTATCAAATATAATTCTAATTTTATCTTCAATGAATCTTCTTTATTTTTTAATGTTTCATAATTTTCATTTTCCAATTCACTCTTTATCATTTTTGGAATTTCTTTATTTAATTGTTCTTTTATTTCTTTAATTTTTTCAATTTCCTTTTCTTTTTTGTTTATTTGATATTTTAAATTTTCTTTAAATTTTTTTTGCAATTTTTCTTCCCATACTTGCTTATTTACTAATATAATATCATTATTTACTTTGATTAATTTATTCAGTTCTTTTGTTAAATCGGTTTCTAATTTATTCTCCAAACCTTTTCTATCTTTTAACATATCATCATTTCTACTTATAAGTTCTTCCTCAATTCTCTTTGGTATAGATTCATTTAATTCTTTTTGTATTTCTTTTATTCTTTTCAGCTCTTTTTCTTTGAGTAATGATAATTCTTCCATACTTCTCTTTAATAATTCATGTAATTTTTGATTAAATTCTGTTTTCAATTTTTGATTCCATTCTTCTTTAATTTCTTCAACAATATCCTTTTGTTTAATGCTTAAT
>NC_033658.1:1333235-1334166 GCF_001601855.1 Plasmodium reichenowi | reverse complement strand
GAACGATTTATATATATATAAGTGTTTCAACTTTTGAGAAGTTATAAATTTAATAATATAATTATTCATTTTATGTATTAAGTTTTTATAAGCTAAATTTTTTTTTTTTCGTATATCTAAAAACTAAAAAAAAACAATGTAAAAATAATTTTTTTAAATATAAGTTAATTTTTTTTTTTCTGTTATATATATTTGTTTTTATTTATAGATCTATTTAAATTGAATTAAGTAAAAAAAATTTTAGGGATATTATTATATGAATGTGTATCAAAATTAATGGTTATGTTTATATATATAATATATATATATATGTTTAAAAAATATTATACATAATATTTTTTTTTAAAGAATATAAAGCTTCAAAAATTTTGATTAACACATTTAATTTAATTATATATATATATATATATATATATATATTTTAATAACATTTAAGTTATAAACTTCTTAGAATGTCATATTTTTATGAAAAAATTATATTTTATTTTTTCTTTTTATGCATGCTATATTTTCAACAATTATTTTAATTTTTGTATAATATAATATAATATAACGCACAAATTTAGGTTATTTTACTTTAATAAAATTATTATGTGATATATATATTATCCAAATAACTAAAGAAATAAGAAAGAAAAAAAAAAAAATTCGGGAAATTATAGATATATTGGAAATTCATTATTTATTGTAAATCTTGAAAATATTATTTCATCATTATATAATATTATAAAAAGGCATATATTAAGGAATTCTAATTAAATGAAAAAAAATATGTATATGTATTATTTCGTTTGGAATTAATTTTGTTTTGTAAATTTTAAAGATTACTATCCTAATTATACAGTAATTATTTTTCTATTAAAAAAAAAAAAAAAATTAATCAGATATTTTATATATTGAACAAATAAAAAACAATACACAAAAACTATTT